>NC_069387.1:79744086-80047565 GCF_027475565.1 Acinonyx jubatus
AGAAAGCACAATATAACTTTCCAGCTCTGAAAAACTTTACTGTTTTAAATAAATGATTAGTACCTAAGCTATTAACACCACTGTAGTTAATACAAATTTTATATTTGGATCAAGTTGAATCCTAAGAGTGTGCAAAGCAACCACATTATTTTAGTCTTCTACAAAACTTTTAGTGCAATATCCTTGGCTTTTATAGAAAGCTGCTACTGTATGCAGCTATGTTAAATCTTCCTTTGCACATAGCATAAATGTTTTATTTTGTCCATAATAATAAGCCCTGCATGTAGAGTTGTCTTTAGAATTTAATGCTAAGAAAACTTTGCTTTTTTGAAATGTTGGTATAGTATTTTTTCTCCAATAATACAAAATTTTTAAAAAAATAATCCAGAGTACTTTTCTATTCTGTCCTGATTGTCATACCTTCAGAGAAAGTATTTGAAGTTAAGTCATAGAAAATATGTCCTAATCTATGTAAAGTTTGTAATTTCACTAATTTTGTATCATGTCATTTTTATTTTGCTATTTGTAAATGTATTATAGTTGTTTAGTGGTAAAACTGTTGTTTTGAAGCCAAAATTCCTGGATTCGAATTTGGGCTCCTCCCCTTGGTATTAAATGGCTCTGCACCTCAGTTTTATCATGTCTACAATGATAAAAATAGTACATAAGACATTGAGACAAGTTGGTGAAATTGATTTGAGAAACAAAATATGCAGTCTATATAAAGTGCTTAGAAAAATGTTTGACAGAAATTGAGTTTTCAATACATTCAATAACTTCTTTTTTCACTACATTTGTTGCAAGTTATTCCAAAATATTTTAGAATAAGAATATACAAATGCACTTGATAAACAATAAATGAGCATCCATAATGCATACCAAATTGTGATAAGTGTTAGAGGGCCTTATAGAGAAATTTATTCCATCTTATGGCAGCAGAAAATTTGTTAGGATTGTAAAATGATATGCATGAGATAATCAAAGTATAAATAGGTACAACCATATATAAGGATAACTATAATTATATTGAAAAAGTATGTGAAGACGTGGTGCCAAAGTTGCTTACTGTAGCAAGAAGATAGTATATTTTGGACAGATATGAACTGAGTATTAGATGTAGGTAGAATTTAGAACTAGACTGAAGGAGAGAGAATTGTGGGTAATTCATGTCAGGGTGCTAAGCCTAGACTGAGCAAGATGAGTGGATGCAAAGTGAGGCGGCCCATTGATTTCATGAGGTTATAATTTGGAGAGTAGTAGAAGGCCTAATTTGCTAACTAGAAATTGGGAACTAGCAAAATCTTTTAAGAAAAGAGTGACATGCTGAAAATAGTGCTTTAGAAAACAATAATCTGGAAGCTTAAAAAACGAATGCTGAGAAGGCCAAGATAACCATGTAAGATTTTTAAATTATTATTACTATACTCAAGTTGAGATGAGGAGGTTTCAAATTTGAAGTATAACTATAGCAGTGAAAAAAAAGAAAGAAAGATGAATGTGAGGATTATTTCAAGCACTAGATTAAAAATATTTCTTATATATTGAAAACATAGTGTTATTAGTTACAGAAGTTTGATAAGTAGGAATGGAGCTTATTAAAAGTTGTTACCATTAGTGACAGGTGGGAAGGAGCTAAGATGGCAAACAAGTAGGAGGGCCCTCGGCTTGCCTCATCCCTGGAACACAGCTACATAAATGTCAAATCATTTTGAATATGCAACATATTGACCTGAGGACTGACAGAACAAATTGTACAACTAGAGGGAAGGAAGACGCCATATTGTGGAAGGTAGGAAGTGAGGGGATGTGGTTTGGGTGATAAATGGATCATGGGTGCTGTGGAGGAGAGGGACCCTGGTTATGGACAGAGGAGAGAGAGAGAGATTGAGAGAGAGAGAGAGAGAGAGAGAGAGAGAGAGAGAGACACGTATACAGGGGATTGCACAAGGGAAACACTTCCCTAAAGCCAGTGAGAACATAAAAATGAGAGGGGCTGGTTTTTGTGAGATTTTTCAACCAGTGGGGTTCAAGGTCTGGAGTTTTAGAGGTCCACAGTATGGCTGGTATAGAGCCCCAAGGGCACTGCAGTGCTCCTGTGGAAAAGGCCTGTAGAAAACCTGGGGGAAGAAGTTGCAGTCTGAGGGTCTCCTGGGACACATAGCAAGAGATGTTTCCCCCTTCTCCAAGTGCATCTGGAAGATGACCCTCTCTAGGGACAAAGTAGCTCGTGGGTGCCATATCCACCTCCCACCCCTCAACATAAACTAACTACAGTAAGCAGCATAGCAGTAACAGTGATGGCCTAAACTGCTTATAACAAGCCCTGTACACCTGTTCTATGCAGGTGCTTCTTTTCTTGGGTAAGTGTGCCTGGGAACCAGCACAGAAGACCAGCACAAATCCCCACAGGTACACGTTTATTGTCCATGAAGTTCTTCAAAGCTTCAGTTCTAGTGGAAATAGCATCAGGTCTCTTTTAACAAGCAGACCAGAGCACACATAGTTAAAATTTGACACACTCTGGGCAGGGTCCAAATACTCTCCATGGAAAGCAAGGAGAAACTCAGTAGAAGACTGAACTGAGATATAGAGGAGCCAAAACACAGGAGCAGAATGCACTCAGGATACAGCACAGACACTTCCTGAAGCCCCAGGCCCTGGACCATATGTGTTATCGTCTTCATAAAGCCATTACTTTTAGGAATACGAAACATAACAGGCTTTCCAAACACAGAGAAGAATACAGAAACCTAGATAAAATGTAAAGATAGAGGAATTCATTCCAAAAGAAATAACAACAAAAGGTCATAGCCAGGGATCTAATCGAAACATATATAAGTAATGTGCCTGATCCAGAATTTAAAACAACAAACAAGGATCCTAGCTGGGCTTGAGAAAAGCATAGAAGATACCAGGGAGTCCCTTACCACAGTGATAAAAGAGTTAAAACTAATGAGGGCAAACAAGAATGCAATAACTGAGATTTGAAACCAGCTGAATATAATCACCACAAGGATGGAAGAAACAGAGGAATGAATAAGTGATATAGAAGTCAGAATTATGGAAAATCATGAAGCTGCACAAAAGAGGGAAAGGGGGATAGAAGGTTTACTCAAGGAAATTCTGGCTGAAAGTTTCACTAGTCTGGGAAGGAAACACATTCAAATCCACGAGGCACAAATAACTTCCATCAAAATTAAGAAAAGCAAGCCAACACCAAGACATATCATAGTTAAATTTGCAAAATAGAAATATAAAGAAAAAAATCCTAAAAACAGAAAAAGAAGCCTCTAACTTGAAAGAAAAGACAAACCATTTTAGGAGCAGATCTCTCCATAAAAACTTGTTAGGCAAGAAAGGAATGGCATGATATATTCGACATGCTGAATAGGAAAAATATGCAGCCACAAATACTCTATCCAACAAGACTATCATTCAGAATAGAGGAAGAGATAGAGTTTCCCAGACAAACAAGAACTAAAGGAGTTTGTGACCATTAAACTAGAGCTGCAAGAAATATTAAAGGTGACTATTTAAGTGGGAAAGAAAGACCAAGAGTAAGAAAGTGTCAAAAGGAACAGAAAAAAATCTCCAAAAACAACAACAAAACCAGTAATAAATGGCAATAAAATAATATCTATCAGTAGTTATACCGAATGTAAATGGACTAAATGCTCTAATCAAAAGACATAGGTTATCAGAATGGATAATAAAACAAGACCCCTCTATATTCTGCCTATAAGAGACTCATTTTAGGCCTAAAGACACCTCCAGATTGAAATGAAGGGAGGGAGAAATATTTACCATGCAAATGTATATCAAAAGAAATCTGAAGTAGCAATACTTATATCAGACAAACTATACTTTAAAACAAAGACTGTAACAAGAAGTGAAAAAGGGCACTCTATCATAATAAAAGGGTCTGTCTAACAAGATCCAACAAATAAATATTTATACCCCAAACTTGGAGTCACCCAAATATATAAAACAATTAATAACAAACATAAAGGAACTCTTTGACAATAATACAATAATAGCAGGGGCCATTAACATTCCATTTACATCAATGGACAGATCATCTAAACAGAAAAATCAACAAGAAACAATGGTTTGAATGACACACTGGACCAGATGGACTTAATAGATATAATCAGAACATTTCATCATAAAGCAGCAGAATACACTTTCTTTTTGATTGCTCATGGGACATTCTCCAAAATAGATCACATACTATGTAATATTTGGACCTCAAAACATCCAAAAAAAAAAAAAAGAAGTCATACCATACATATTTTCCAACCACATACACAAGAAAAAAGTTCAGAAAAACTACAAATACATGGGTACTAAAAAAACATTCTACTAAAAAATGAACTAGTTAATCGGGAATTAAAGAAGAAATAAAAAGAAATATATGGAAACAAATGAAAAACACAACAATCCAAAACCTTTGGGATACAGCAAAAGCAGTCATAAGAGGGAACTAGAAGCAAGAAGTCTCAAACACACAACCTAACCTTACACCTAAAGCACCTAGAAGAACAACAAATGAAGCCTAAAGCCATCAGAAGAGAAATAATAAAGATTTCAGCAGAAATAAATGATATAGAAACAAACAAACAAAGAACAACAATAGAACAGATCAATGAAAACAGGAGCGGGTTCTTTGAAAAAATTAATGAAATTGATAACCCCCTAGCCAGATTTATCAAAAAGAAAGAGGAAAGTATCAAAATAAATAAGATCACCAGAGAGGAGAAATCACAACCAACACCACAAAAGTAAAAGTAATTATAAGAGAACATTATGAACAATTTTATGCAAACAAATTGGGCCATCTGGAAGAAATAGATAAATTCCTAGAAACAAATAAATTACAAAAACTGAAACAGGAGGAAATAGAAAACTGGAACAGACCAATAACCAGCAAAGAAATTGAATCAGTAATCAAAAATCTCCCACGAGTCAAAAGTCCAGAGCCAGATGGCTTCCCAGGAGAATTCTACAAAATATTATTTATTTATTTATTTATTATTTATTTATTTATTTATTTATACCAACTATTTAAATTTTTTAAATTGTTTTTATTTAGTTTTGAAGGAGCGAGAAAGACAGAGCATGAGTGGGGGAGGAATAGAGACACACACACACACACACACACACACACACACAGAGAATTTGAAGCAGGCTCCAGGCTCTAAGCTGTCAGCACAGAGCCCGATGCAGGGCTCAAACCCATGAGCTGTGAGATCATGACCTGAGCCGAAGTTGGATGCTTAACTGACTGAGTCACCCAGGCACCCCAATATCTACCATTTAAAGTTAACATATAATATAAGAAAAACTGCCAAACTCATTCTATGAAGCTAGAATTACCCTAAATCCAAAACCATCAAAAACCCACTAAGAAAGAGAACTACCAACCAATATCTCTGATGAACATGGATGCAAAAATTCTTAACAAAATGGTAGCAAATCAAATCCAATAGTACATTCAAAGAATCATTCACCACAGTCAAGTGGGATTTATTCTTGGGTTGCAATGGTAGTTCAATGTTTGCAAATCAATCAGTGATATACCACATTAATTAAAGAAAGGTGAAGAACATTATGATCCTCTCAATAGATGTAGAAAGAGAATTTGATAAAATATAGCTTCCATTCTAAATAAAACTCCTCAACAAAGTAGGGATTGAGGGAATATACCTGAACATCATAAAGGCCACTTATGAAAAAAATCACAGCTGATATCATCCCCAATAGGAAAACCTTAGAGCTTTTACTTTAAGGTCAGGAACAAGACAGGGATGTATAGTCTCACCACTGTTATTTAACATAGTACTTGAAGTCCTAGTCTCAGCAATAAGACAACAAAAGAAATAAAAGTCATCCGAATCAGCACGGAAGAAATCAAACTTTCACTATTCCCAGACAACATTTTATTCTATGTGGAAAACCCAAAGGACTGTCACCAAAGTATTGTTATAACTGATACATGAAATAAGGAAAGTCGCAGGATACAAAATCAATGTAGAGATATCTGTTCCATTTCTATACACCAATAATGAAGCAGCAGAAGGAGAAATCAAGAAGTTAGTCCCATTTACAAGTGCATCAAAAACTATAAGATACTTATGAGTAAACCTAACCAAAAAAGTGAAAGATCTGTACTCTGAAAACTATAAAACACCGATGAAAGAAACCAAGGATGATGCAAAGAAATGGAAAAACATTCCATGCTCATGGATTGGAAGAAAAAAAAATTTGTTAGAATATCTACTACCCAAAGCGATATACACATTTAATGCAATCCCTACCAAAATACCGCCAACATTTTTCAAAGAGCCAGAACAACCAATCCTGAAATTTGTATGGAAGCACATAAGAAAGCCAAAAAAATCTTTAAAAAAATGCAAAACTGGAGGTATAACAATTCCAGATTTCAAGTTATATTACAAAGCTCCAGTGATAAAGACAGTATGGTACTCTTAAGAAAACAGACACATAGATCGATGGAACAGAAAAGAAACCCAGAAATGGACCCACAGCTACATAGTTAATTAATCTTCAACAAAGCAGGAAAGAATATCCAGTGGAAAAAACCCAGTTTCCTCAACAAATTGTGTTGGGAAAACTAGACAGCAACATGCAGAAGAATGAAACTGGACCACTTCCTTACATCATACACAAAAATAAATTCAAAAGGGATGAAAGATATAAATGTGAGACAGGAAACCATCAAAACTCTAGAGGAGAACACAGGCAATAACCTCTTGACATCAACCAAAGCAAGTTCTTACTAGACGTGTCTCCTGAGAAAAGGGTATCAAAAGCAAAAATGAACCAGTGGGACCTCATCAAGATAAAAAGCTTCTGCACAGTGAAGGAAACAGTCAACAAAATTAAAAGGCAACCTTTTGAATTGGAGAAGATATCTGCAGATGACATATCTGATTAAGGGTTACTATCCAAAATGTATAAACTTATAAAATTGAACATCCAACGTCCAAATAGTACAGTTAAGAAATAGGTAGAAGACATGAATGGGCATTTTTCTAAAGAAGACATCCAGATGGCCACCAGATACAAGAAAAGATGCTCAACATCACTCATATTCAGGGAAATGCACATCAAAATTACAATGAGATATCCCTTCACACCTGTCAGAATGGCTGAAGTTAAGAACACAGGAAACAACAGATGTTGGCGAGGATGTGGAGAAAGGGGAACCCTCTTACACTCTTGGTGGGAATGCAAACTGTGCACCCACTCTGGAGAACAGCATGGAGGTTCCTCAAAAAGTTAAAAATAAAACTACCCTATGACCCAGCAATTATAAATACCTAGGTATCTACCCAAAGGATATAAAAATACTGATTTGAGTGACACGTGCACCTCAATGTTTACAGCACCATTATCAACAATAGCCAAATTGTAGAAAGAGTCCAAATGTTCATCAACTGATGGATGGAAAAGGAACACACACACACACACACACACACACACACACACACTCAAAATGGAATATTATTCAGCCAACTAAAAGAATGAAATCTTTCCACTTGCAATCATGTGGATGGAGCTAGAGTGTATTGTGCTAAGCATAATAAGTCATTCAGAGAAAGACAAATACCATATGATTTCACTCATATGTGGAATTTAAGAAACAAAACAGATGAACATAGAGAAACAAAGACAGAGAGAGAGAGAGAGAGAGAGAGAGAGAGAGAGAGAGAGAGAGAGAGGCAAACCATAAAACAGACTCTTAAGTATAGAGAACAAACTGATGGTTACCAGAGGGGAAGTTTGTGGTGGATGGGTTAAATAGGTGATGGGTATCAAGGAATGCATCTTTTGATGAGCACTGGGTGTTGTATGTAAGTGAAGAATCACTAAATTCTACACCTGAAACCAATACTACACTCTATGTTAACTGACTGGAATTTAAATAAAAACTTGAAACTACAAAAAATAAAAAATAAAACACAAAAGAGTACAAATATATATAAATCTCTGAAAAAGGAAAACAAAATAATGGGACAAAATAAACACTGAAAAAAAGTTGTCACCATTAGCAAATGTAGTGTGTGTGTGTGTGTGTGTGTGTGTGTGTGTGTGTGCATGTGTGTGTTGGATGAGAAGGAGAGGAAGCTAGACCTCTGTGTTTTATATTTGACAAGGTAAGCACCTAAGAGTAACATAATTTCATCTTTTGTACAGGTGTATTTGTCTCATCACTGGTGTTTCCATCAAGATGATTTCTTGGTTTCACTCTATACAGTCTAAATTTTTTTTCATGATTTTTCATGACTTTTATCATTGATAAAAATCCATTACTTTGGGAGACAAGTAATTATTCTTTGTGTTTACTCTTGTCTTGACTATTCACTTGTATGACATTAAGTCAGGATTGAAAGAGGGATTGGCATGAGTTTGTTTGATATCCTTAGGACATCCACATAGGCACTTAGGTTTTACATTCTGTACACAAAATTCAAATTAACCATGGCATTTTAAGTAATGGTGGTAAATGAATATGTGAAGGGAAGAGTTTAGACGTATTTATGATGGTATTAACAAGTAATTTCAATACATAAGTGAGCTAAGAGATATTCAGGGAACAAAGAAAGGCAAGAGTAACATTGGGGAGTCATGAAACTTCAAGATCTATTCAAGTGTTATGGAAACTGAGTATAAATTTAAGGAGATGAAAGGGTAAGACTTGAAGCTGGAAATATACATTATGGACCCAGATTATTAAAACTAATACATGAAACTAGATTGTGAAAACCTCTGGATTCTCTGCTTTATGAATTAGAACTATGATATTCATCTCACACATATGAACAGTTTCTGAGATGACTATTGAGCCTATCCATAGACCAACTGACTAACACATATAAGGTTATTTTATATATTAATTTTGTAGTTCTGAATACATATCACAAGGCCTGGACTATATCTGATAATTTGCCCTGATATCTTCTTAGATTTCACAAAGTTGTTTGGTGAGTCCAGAATCAGGAGAAGTGAACTGAAACTTTTTTCTGATTAAGGTAATATTCAGAAGATTATCATATACTGAGTTTTTATTTTAATGAGATATTTTAGAGTCTGTGAAAAAAGGTGACATTTACAGTGATTTATGAAGTGTACATTTTTAAAATTAATTAATGGATCTTCATAAATCTGGAGGGGGTCTTTACTAAGAAATCTTGATTTTTTTCTGCACCAAAATTATTTCAGTGAAAATGTAGAAGTCTGTATGATATAACTTCCATTTGTGTAATAGTAGAGGATCCACAAATGTATTAGAACTGACTTTTATAACATAGGAATCTAGGCTACATCCAATAGACTAAAATATAAAAAGAGGCTAAGTATAAAATACTGCTAACTGGTGTGTGGAAAAAGAAGGTGTAGGAAAAATCCACAGAACAAGATGAGGAACATCTGGCTTAGAAGCAATTCACATAAGGCCAAAACAGAACAAAGGAAAGAAAAAGGTTGCCCTTGACTGCAAGATGAATATGAGGCAACATGTGAAAAAATCTTTCAGTCTTATATGCCTTAAAAGAAGTATAAATTGCAAATAGAGAGTGATATTTCAAGGAGATAGTTTATAGGAAGAGTGATGTCAAACGTTGACAGTGGATTATTTGACAGAGATACTGGCAGGATAAAAATCACCTAATAGCAGCTTGAAGGGACAGCTTAATAAAAAAATAAAGACAATAAATCCAGAAATGAGAAAACTATGGGTCAAGAGTGTATCTGTCTTTTTAAATTTTGAAAGGCTGTCATTTAGAGGATCAAGTAGAGATAGTCAATGTCCTACCTTAAATTTGGCTAAAGCCTCTGCCAATCAGACTGATAAGAGTTCCAGAGAAGTAAACTTTAGCTTACTGTAAAGAAAAATACTTTCTAACAAGGAGTCTTGTACAAAATAATTTTGTAATTGTCCCAAGAGTATTTAACAGGTTAAGAAATAATACTGAATGTTCACTCCTCCTGTAGCCCTCATGGGATGACCCTGGAGTTTGCCCTTATTAAGAAATTGTAATTAACTTATTTTCAGTCCTCTCTCAGGGGGACTGTTTCCTCCAAACTTCAAAAAAACTTCATGCTGCTATTTTCTGAAATAGTTTCACAGGATTGGAAAAAACTACCGCTACCATGGATTTTAGCTGCTACTATTTTTGCAGGTTGTCACAGACTGGGAAATCTTGTTACTGGTCTTAAATTTCCATTTTGCTCCCATCTTCATTCAAAGGTTTGCAAAACATGTCAGCATGGAGGCAGAGATTTTTGTGTAGCTTGATTTCATAGATCTATTGGCACTTACTTTAATTTTGGTAGAGAAATACCAGTAATTCTCTAGGGGAGCCAAGGAGATTCCTAGTCCACCATGTTCATTGGTGTTCCGGAAGACAGACACAACAGGTTTTCAAACAAAATTATACTAAAGAAAGAGCAAGCTTTAATAATAGGTAATAAAAACTTATGGCTCCGTAGGCAATGCCACCAACGAAAAATATAGTCATGTTGTGCTTAAGGAGGTTGTTATTTTCTTGGGGATTAAACATTATTTGAGATGTTTAATTTTGGCATTGTCATTGATAGATTTATTTATTTATTTATTTATTTATTTATTTTTTAAGGTTTACTTATTTTTGAGAGAGAGAGAGAGAGAGAGAGAGACAGAGACAGAGACAGAGTTCTAACGGGGGAGGGGCGGAGAGAGAGGGAGACACAGAATCCGAAGCAGGCCCCAAGATCCAAGCTGTCAGCACAGATACTGATGTGGGGCTCGAACTCATGAACCATGAGATCATGACCTGAGCCAAAGTCAGATGCTCAACTGACTGAACCACCCAGGCACCCTGATAGTTTTTATTTCTTAAATGCATTTTCTTTTCTAGATTGCAATAAAAAGAATTTGGATCTCTGAAGTTTTCCATGGAAAAGTTCATAAAATAGAAAAACAATATAAGTTTAGGTAAGAATAAAAAAGGAATCACACCTATTTTAGATATATAATAAGACAGCCAAGAACATTTCCTACATGTCTAAAAGATATTTTCCTTGCATTTCAAAATGCTTTCCTTAATGCTTATTTATTTTTCAAGGAGAGAGACACAGAGCATGAGCAGGGGAGGGACAGAGAGAGAGACAGAGGGAGACAAAAATTTGAAGCAGGCTCCAGGCTCTGAACTGACAGCACAGAGCCCGACACGGGGCTCAAACCCACCAACTGTGAGATCATGACTTGAGCTGATGTTGGACACTTAACCAACTGAGCCACCCAGGCGCCCCCCAAATATTTATTCTTAATACTAATGAGCTCCAACCATCAATAAACTTTGCTATCTAATCAATAAACTTTGCTATCTAATCTATTCTTTTACACAGTTGACCTTTTTTTATTGGCTCCTTATTTTGAAGTTTTAATTTTTTCTCAAATCTAGAAAAGTTTGAGATGACATGAATTTCTTGACAGATTTATGTGGAAAAAATACAGTGTTAATAAACTTCACAGGATAAAATATATAAAGGCATCACTTACATTTTAGTTTTGCACTTAAATAAAATTAGACTATTTCCAGAAGTTGAAGGCAGATTGCATTTTAAAAGATCTCTAGATGAGACAATTGGGCCTTTAGAAATTTACCTGTACTTGTAAGAGGGTTTTTTTGTTTTTTGTTTTTTGTGGGTTTTTCTTTTTTTTGGTAGAAAATTCTTATTATCTTGAAATGTACTTTTAGCTTCTTTGTCTTACATTTACTTATTTTTATACTGTAATGAAGCAAAATATTATTATGAGAAAAATAAATACTAAGTGATAAATTCAAGGAAGTGCCTTTTTCTTACTATGAGGAGTTTATCAGATTTTAATGTTTGAAATCACAAATGACATCTAACAATTACAGAGTCATGTGTGTAAACTTAATGGGGTAATGAATATGAAGATGTTTTTTCAGTTATCAGGTCTCTTTTAATGTGAAGTGTTACATGTGATAATAGAGAAATAGAATTTGCCATGGGTGGTAAGGGAGGAGACAACCACTCAGAAGTGACTGACTTCATTCTTGTAGGCATCAGGGTCTGTCCAGAGCTCCACAGTCTCCTTTTCCTACTATTCCTGATTGTTTATGGGATGGTCCTTCTGTGGAACCTGAGCATGACTGACATCATTGTGATTGATCCCCGGCTGAACACACCAAAGTATTTCTTCCTAGGCAATCTGCTCATCATTGACCTCTCCTACTTCACTGTTATTGTACCCAAAGCCGTGGTCAACATCCTATCTCACAAAAAGACCATATCCTTTGAAGGTTGTGTGACTCAATTGTTTCTTTATGCATTTTTCATGGTCACCGAGGCCTCTGTCTTGGCAGCCATGGCCTATGACCGCTTCATCGCCATCTGCAATCCACTCCTCTACACTGTCTGCATGTCAAGAAGCCTCTGTATCCAGTTGGTGGCTGGTTCCTATCTCTGTGGCTGGGTCAGTTCCATCCTTCAAATCAGTGTAACATTCTCAATGTCTTTCTGTGCTTCCCGAGTCATTGATCACTTCTATTGTGATCAAACCCAGTTGAGAAGATCTCCTGTTCCAATATCTTTATGAATAAGATGGTGTCGTTCAGTCTGACTGTCCTCATTATTTTGCCCACAATAGTTGTTATTGTGGTATGTTACATGTATATTGTGTCTGTAGTTTTAAAGATGCACTCCAGTGAAGGGAGGAAAAGAGCCTTCTCCACTTGCAGTTACCACCTGGGGATCATAAGTTTGCTCTGAGACTATTTCCTTTGTCAATTTCACACCTCCCAATAACCTTAAACTTTGTAAAGTGGCTTCAGTATGTTACATTTTGTTCACACCTATGCTGAACCCTTTAATCTACTCTGAGAAATAAGGGTGTTAAAGATGCCATGAGAAAAGTCCTATGGAAGAAAAAGTTTTACTTTAAATCTGCTTCCACTTGTTTTACTGTTTCTTGTACCAATTGATTTTGTCTGCTTGATCTTCTAGACTCAGACATTTAAAGTTCAGGCTGTTTAAAGGACAAAACAAAACAAAGCATGTTAACTCTTTTATTCCACAGCATTAATAATTTCCCATAAAGAATGCTCCAAATAACTTATTCACATTTCCTCGAGGCAATGTTAAATATGAAAATTCTGGACACCCATGAACATTGGCATATTTCTACAAGGAGTTATATATTTCTTAGTCTCCAGGTATTAATATGTTATGCAAATGGGGAAGTATAGAATTTTAATGTTTCTCTTCCCTGTATACCTAAGTAAAATTGAGATACAGAAAATACCTAGTACGATTAACTTAGAAACTGTGTGACCAGGTTTTATATGCAAATATATTCAGTATAAATGCTAATTCTGTGTTTTGTTTTTAATGTCATTCCAAAGACGTGAGTGCATGAAAATAAGATAACGAAAAAAATGGAAAGGTAGAATAGCCAGTGATCCTTGTTGAATTAAAGGGACCAAAGAGGGAACAAGGGAAAATTGTAGTGATTTGGTAAATTACGACATTTTGTTTGGTTTTCTTTGAATGGGATGGTCATCCCTACTTTGCTCTAATACTGTGAGTATATTTTAGGATGCTTATGGTATTTTACAGCTGATGCCCCGTATCATTTGGATAATACAAATCATTGGTGGTGACTATGCAACTAGTAAAAACCCCATAGAGAAATAAAGTCAGGTTGAAAATCTGTTAAAAAAAAATCACAATCCTTACAATAATATCTATGATTATTTGAAGTATATGTGTGTGCATGCATACGCGTGTTATTCTGTCTATGCATGAGAGTGTTTGGATTAGTTTGATATAGGGTAACTTTAAAATGTGATCAAGATGTCGAGGGAGGCCAAATTATGGAGAAATTCATGTCAGAGTTACTGATTTTACAACTGATATAAATAATACTTCAGCCAAACAGTTACAGTGCTTAATTCCAGTCTATATAAAACAGACACAAACTCAACCTAATATAAAATATTGATATTTTATCAGGTCTCTTTTTTTCTGGTTTTGTTTATGTAAAAGCCTCCTATGATGAATGTATAATGGCAAGCATCTTTATGGGTTAATGTTTATTAGAGTAAGAGACTTGATAAATAAGTTTTTTATTTAGGAAATAAAAGGAGAGAAGCAAAGTGATTGATTTTAGAAATCAAAGTTGTATTTATTCCCTCCTCCCTAAACTTGTGAATGAATCTACCATTTTTCTTGGTATTCGTATGCTACTGTTTAAATGATATCCAGAAAAACATCATTTGAGAGAGAAATAGGAATCCAGATCATCCTTGGGAAAGTGACTGTTGGCATTGGTTATTATTAGTCTGGAATTAATAAGTAGGCTTAGATTTTACTTATTTCCACTAGATGCCCCTTAGTATTAGAATGTCACTCTGTGGTAGATCTAACAAGTGTGAGTCACTAAAGACTGTTGGGGAAAAGATTTGAATATTGGATTAGAATACAGCCTGGATTTGTTTGCTTTAGTTTTTAGTCTGGTTGATTGTATATCCTGTTTTATAGTCATAACAGCAGTATTCCAATGCATAACCTCACGAGTGGCATTGCTGAAACCACTTCATATGCTTGAAGGAATCTGGGAAAGTTGAAAACCAAGGCAGAATGCTTTAAAAGGTGCTAAATAAGGTCTCTGTAATTTTCTTTCAATTGCCATAAACATTTTCCTTGCTAATGTTCCTGGGTTCACAGGCCTTATTTGAAAAGTAGAGCCTAATTTATACCTGTCTTGTTACTTATGCCATCAAAATTCCATCAAAACACTGCAATGGCTTATAACATTTTGTTGGCCTTTGTTGGCATGTCTTTTATTTTTCAATGTTTCATGGAATGTTAATGAAACACTGCCACAACCAAGGGACTTTGCAGGTTATATTCCACAACATATACATCATGTTGTTATTTTGAGGGGTCTTTAAAACTGCACCTAAAAATCCACATACAGAAATCTTTTAATATTCGTATGATCTTAAGAGGCTGAAGATTACATTAGACACCTTAAACACTCTTATGTGTGATGATTCATCTTCCCTGGTTACTAGTTTTTGGACATGCACATATATTGGTTGTCCTATAACAATGTGCTGCATTTGGTCTTTAAATGCTATGTACTGTTAATGCTTACTTAATGTTTAGTGTAATGATGCAGAACTTTGGTGAGTTCATTTATAATAATATTTTCTATTGCCAGAATGCTGACATTCAGCATGCTGACATCTATCATGATTCAGATAGTTGCAAGTCATTTTAAGCACTGTTTAAAACTTCATTAACTTACTTATATTAAAGCTGACAAACTGATATTAAATTTAAATGACTACATTAAGCATCTGTGGGGAAGCACCAAGAGCTTGCTTCATTGTCCTTTCTTTGGAAAGTTTCAACTTCTTATTATGAGATTTAGATTATAATAGTGATTGGAGAAACTGAACTGATTAAATATTGTAAAGTGTTGTAATATTGGATGATATTGGACTATGCTATTCTTTTTTTTTTTTAGTTATAATACTTTTTATTGTCAAATTGGTTTCCATACAACACCCAGTGCTCATCCCAAAAGGTGCCCTCCTCAATACCCATCACCCACCCTCCCCTCCCTTCCGCCCCCCATCAACCCTCAGTTTGTTCTCAGTTTTTAAGAGTCTCTTATGCTTTGGCTCTCTCCCACTCTAACCTCTTTTTTTTTTCCTTCCCCTCCTCCATGGGTTTCTGTTGAGTTTCTCAGGATCCACATAAGAATGAAACCATATGGTATCTGTCTTTCTCTATGGCTTATTTCACTTAGCATCACACTCTCCAGTTCCATCCACGTTGCTACAAAGGGCCATATTTCGTTCTTTCTCATTGCCATGTAGTACTCCATTGTGTATATAAACCACAATTTCTTTATCCATTCATCAGTTGATGGACATTTAGGCTCTTTCCATAACTTGGCTATTGTTGAGAGTGCTGCTATAAACATTGGGGTACAAGTGCCCCTATGCATCAGTACTCCTGTATCCCTTGGGTAAATTCCTAGCAGTGCTACTGCGGGGTCATAGGGTAGGTCTATTTTTAATTTTCTGAGGAACCTCCACACTGCTTTCCAGAGTGGCTGCACCAATTTGCATTCCCACCAACAGTGCAAGAGGGTTCCCACTTCTCCACATCCTCTCCAGCATCTATAGTTTCCTGATTTGTTCATGTTGGCCACTCTGACTGGAGTGAGGTGATATCTGAGTGTGGTTTTGATTTGTATTTCCCTGATAAGGAGCAACGTTGAGCATCTTTTCATGTGCCTGTTGGCCATCCGGATGTCTTCTTTAGAGAAGTGTCTATTCATATTTCCTGCCCATTTCTTTACTGCGTTTTTTGTTTTTCGGGTGTGGAGTTTGGTGAGCTCTTTACAGATTTTGGATACTAACCCTTTGTCCGATATGTCATTTGCAAATATCTTTTCCCATTCTGTTGGTTGCCTTTTAGTTTTGTTGGTTGTTTCCTTTGCTGTGCAGAAGCTTTTTATCCTCATAAGGTCCTAGTAATTCATTTTTGCTTTTAATTCCCTTGCCTTTGGGGATGTGTCGAGTAAGAGATTGCTACGGCTGAGGTCAGAGAGGTCTTTTCCTGCTTTCTCCTCTAGGGTTTTGATGGTTTCCTGTCTCACATTCAGGTCCTTTATCCATTTTGAATTTATTTTTGTGAATGGTGTGAGAAAGTGGCCTAGTTTCAATCTTCTGCATGTTGCTGTCCAGTTCTCCCAGCCCCATTTGTTAAAGAGACTGTCTTTTTTCCATTGGATGTTCTTTCCTGCTTTGTCAAAGATGAGTTGGCCATACGTTTGTTGGTCTAGTTCTGGGGTTTCTATTCTATTCCATTAGTCTATGTGTCTGTTTTTGTGCCAATACCATGCTGTCTTGATGATTACAGCTTTGTAGTAGAGGCTAAAGTCTAGGATTGTGATGCCTCCTGCTTTGGTCTTCTTCTTCAAAATTACTTTGGCTATTCGGGGCCTTTTGTGGTTCCATATGAATTTTAGAATTGCTTGTTCTAGTTTCGAGAAGAATGCTGGCGCAATTTTGATTGGGATTGCATTGAATGTGTAGATAGCTTTGGGTAGTATTGACATTTTGACAATATTTATTCTTCCAATCCATGAGCAGGGAATGTCTTTCCATGTCTTTATATCTTCTTCAATTACCTTCATAAGCTTTCTATAGTTTTCAGCATACAGATCTTTTACATCTTTGGTTAGATTTATTCCTACGTATTTTATGCTTCTTGGTGCAATTGTGAATGGGATCAGTGTCTTTATTTGTCTTTCTGTTGCTTCATTGTTAGTGTATAAGAATGCAACTGATTTCTGTACATTGATTTTGTATCCTGCAACTTTGCTGAATTCATGTATCAGTTCTAGCAGACTTTTGGTGGAGTCTATCGGATTTTCCATGTATAATATCATGTCGTCTGCAAAAAGTGAAAGCTTGACTTCATCTTTGCCAATTTGGATGCCTTTGATTTCCTTTTGTTGTCTGATTGCTGATGCTAGCACTTCCAACACTATGTTAAACAACAGCGGTGAGAGTGGACATCCCTGTCGTGTTCCTGATCTCAGGGAAAAAGCTCTCAGTTTTTCCCCATTGAGGATGATGTTAGCTGTGGGCTTTTCATAAATGACTTTTATGATGTTTAAGTATGTTCCTTCTATCCCGATTTTCTCAAGGGTTTTTATTAAGAAAGGGTGCTGGATTTTTTCAAAGGCCTTCTGCATCGATTGACAAGATCATATGGTTCTTATCTTTTCTTTTATTAATGTAATGTATCACGTTGATTGATTTGCGAATGTTGAACCAGCCCTGCATCCCAGGAATGAATCCCACTTGATCATGGTGAATAATTCTTTTTATATGCTGTTGAATTCGATTTGCTAGTATCTTATTGAGAATTTTTGCATCCATATTCATCAGGGATATTGGCCTGTAGTTCTCTTTTTTTACTGGGTCTCTGTCTGGTTTAGGAATCAAAGTAATACTGGCTTCATAGAATGAGTCTGGAGGTTTTCCTTCCCTTTCTATTTCTTGGAATAGCTTGAGAAGGATAGGTATTATCTCTGCTTTAAACGTCTGGTAGAACTCCCCTGGGAAGCCATCTGGTCCTGGACTCTTATTTGTTGGGAGATTTTTGATAACCGATTCAATTTCTGCGCTGTTTATGGGTCTGTTCAAGCTTTCTATTTCCTCCTGATTGAGTTTTGGAAGAGTGTGGGTGTTTAGGAATTTGTCCATATCTTCCAGGTTGTCCAATTTGTTGGCATATAATTTTTCATAGTATTCCCTGGTAATTGTTTGTATCTCTGAGGGATTGGTTGTAATAATTCCATTTTCATTCATGATTTTATCTATTTGGGTCATCTCCCTTTTCTTTTTGAGAAGCCTGGCTAGAGGTTTGTCAATTTTGTTAATTTTTTCAAAAAACCAACTCTTGGTTTCATTGATCTGCTCTACAGTTTTTTTAGATTCTATATTGTTTATTTCTGCTCTGATCTTTATTATTTCTCCTCTTCTGCTGGGTTTAGGCTGCCTTTGCTGTTCTGCTTCTATTTCCTTTAGGTGTGCTGTTAGATTTTGTATTTGGGACTTTTCTTGTTTCTTGAGATAGGCCTGGATTGCAATGTATTTTCCTCTCAGGACTGCCTTCGCTGCATCCCAAAGCGTTTGGATGGTTGTATTTTCATTTTCGTTTGTTTCCATATATTTTTTAATTTCTTCTCTAATTGCCTGGTTGACTCACTCATTCTTTAGTAGAGTGTTCTTTAACCTCCATGCTTTTGGAGGTTTTCCAGACTTTTTCCTGTGGTTGATTTCAAGCTTCATAGCATTGTGGTCTGAAAGTATGCATGGTATGATTTCAATTCTTGTATACTTATGAAGGGCTGTTTTGTGACCCAAGATATGATCTATCTTGGAGAATGTTCCATGTGCACTCGAGAAGAAAGTATATTCTGTTGCTTTGGGATGCAGAATTCTAAATATATCTGTCAAGTCCATCTGATCCAATGTGTCATTCAGGGCCCTTGTTTCTTTATTGACCATGTGTCTAGATGATCTATCCATTTCTGTAAGTGGAGTGTTAAAGTCCCCTGCAATTACCACATTGTTATCAATAAGGTTGCTTATGTTTATGAGTAATTGTTTTATATATTTGGGGGCTCCGGTATTTGGCGCATAGACATTTATAATTGTTAGCTCTCCCTGGTGGATAGACCCTGTAATTATTATATAATGCCCTTCTTCATCTCTTGTTACAGCCTTTAATTTAAAGTCTAGTTTGTCTGATATAAGTATGGCTACTCCAGCTTTCTTTTGGCTTCCAGTAGCATGATAAATAGTTCTCCATCCCCTCACTCTCAATCTAAAGGTGTCCTCAGATCTAAAATGAGTCTCTTGTAGACAGCAAATAGATGGGTCTTGTTTTTTTATCCATTCTGATATCCTATGTCTTTTGGTTGGCGCATTTGTTTCATTTACATTCAGTGTTATTATAGAAAGATATGGGTTTAGAGTCATTGTGATGTCTGTATGTTTTATGCTTGTAGCGTTGTCTCTGGTACTTTGTCTCACAGGATCCCCCTTAGGATCTCTTGTAGGGCTGGTTTAGTGGTGACAAATTCCTTCAGTTTTTGTTTGTTTGGGAAGACCTTTATCTCTCCTTCTATTCTAAATGACAGACTTGCTGGATAAAGGATTCTCGGCTGCATATGTTTCTGTTTAGCACACTGAAGATCTCGTGCCAATCCTTTCTGGGCTGCCAAATTTCAAAAGAGAGATCAGTCACGAGTCTTATAGGTCTCCCTTTATATGTGAGGGCACATTTATCCCTTGCTGCTTTCAGAATTTTCTCTTTATCCTTGTATTTTGCCAGTTTCACTATGATATGTCGTGCAGAAGATCGATTCAAGTTACTTCTGAAGGGAGTTCTCTGTGCCTCTTGGATTTCAATGCCTTTTTCCTTCCCCAGTTCAGGGAAGTTCTCAGCCATTATTTCTTCAAGTACACCTTCAGCACCTTTCCCTCTCTCTTCCTGCTCTGGGATACCAATTATGCGTATATTATTTCTTTTTAGTGTATCACTTAGTTCTCTAATTTTCCCCTCATACTCCTGGATTTTTTTTATCTCTCTTTCTCTCAGCTTCCTCTTTTTCCATAACTTTATCTTCTAGTTCACCTATTCTCTCCTCTGCCTCTTCAATCCGAGCCGTCGTCGTTTCCATTTTGTTTTGCATGTCGTTTAAAGCGTTTTTCAGCTCCTCGTGACTGTTCCTTAGTCTCTTGATCTCTGTAGCAAGAGATTCTCTGCTGTCCTCTATACTGTTTTCAAGCCCAGCGATTAATTTTATGACTATTATTCTAAATTCACTTTCTGTTATATTATTTAAATCCTTTTTGATCAGTTCATTAGCTGTTGTTATTTCCTGGAGATTCTTCTGAGGGGAATTCTTCCGTTTGGTCATTTTGGATAGTCCCTGGAGTGGTGCGGACCTGCATGGCACTTCCCCTGTGCTGTGGTGTATAACTGGAGTTGGTGGGCGGGGCCGCAGTCAGCCCTGATGTCTGCCCCCAGACCACCGCTGGGGCCACAGTCAGACTGGTGTGTGCCTTCTCTTTCCCTCTCCTAGGGGCGGGATTCACTGTGGGGTGGCGTGGCCCGTCTGGGTTACTTGCACACTGCCAGGCTTGTGGTGCCGGGGATCTGGCGTATTAGCTGGGGTGGGTAGGCAAGGTGCACAGGGGCAGAACGGGCAGGCTTAGCTCACGTCTCCTTAGGTGATCCACTTCAGGAGGGGCCCTGTGGCAGCCGGAGGGAGTCAGATCTGCTATAGGAGGTTTGGCACCGCAGAAGCACAGCGTTGGGTGTTTGCGCGGAGCGAGCAATTTCCCTGGCAGGAACTGATTCCCTTTGGGATTTTGGCTGGGGGATGGGTGAGGAAGATGGCGCTGGCGAGCGCCTTTGTTCCCCACCAAACTGAGCTCTGTCGTCTGGGGGCTCAGCAGCTTTCCCTCCCTTTGTCCTCCAGCCTTACCGCTTTCGGAGCAGAGCTGTTAACTTATGACCTCCCAGACGCTAAGTCGCGCTTGCTGTCGGAACACAGTCCGTCAGGCCCCTCCGCTTTTGCCAGCCAGACTCGGGGGCTCTGCTTGGCCTGCGAGCCGCCCCTCCGCCCCGGCTCCCTCCCGCCAGTCTGTGGAGCGCGCACCGCCTCGCTGCCCTTCCTACCCTCTTCCGTGGGCCTCTCGTCTGCGCTTGGCTCCGGAGACTCCGTTCTGGTAATCCTCTGGCGGTTTTCTGGGTTATTTAGGCAGGTGTTGGTGGAATCTAAGTGATCAGCAGGACGCGCGGTGAGCCCAGCGTCCTCCTATGCCGCCATCTTCTGCATCTCTCCTCATTAATTTCATTCTTAAACATTTCATAATTTCCATTTTTTATTTTAAGGTATAAACTATTTAGAAGCTTTGTTATTAAAAGAGTCTGTCTGCTTACATAAATGAAACTTACTATTCTATGCCCTTATAATATTAATTATATCAGTACATTTTGTTGTATTGCATGTGAGTTTTGGCATAGGTTTGTAGCCCCATAATAACTTTTTACTACATTGAACTAACATATCTGGTGTATTTATTCCAATTATTATATTTTTAATTTACTGTGGTATTTTGTTATAGAAAAATCACCCATAAGTAGTATATGGTTATATCTCATTTCACATCTTATTACAGAAATTATAAATCCAATTTAAAGTGTTTAAATGGGGTGCCTGGGTGGCTTAGTCAGTTGAGTGTCCAACTTCACCTCAGATCATGATCTCACAGTTCATGGGTTTGAGCCCCATGTAGGGCTCTGTGCTGACAGCTCAGAGCCTGGAGCCTGCTTCAGTTTCTGTGTGTGTGTCTCTCTCTCTGCGTCTCTCTCTCTCTCAAAAATAAGTAAACATTAAAAAAAAAGGTTTAAAAAAATAAAAAATAAAGTGTTTAAAAAATAACTCCATTTTTAATTTAATTTAATTTTATGGCCATTGGAATTTAACTTTTTATTTGTTTATATTTTTATTCTTACTTTTTCTCAGAAATAATTAATGCTAAGATTCCAATCATATCCCAAAACATTGATGACCTATACTTAAATGTTCATGTAATGAACAGCCAACTTTGATAATATTTTTGGTATTGCTTTCCCCAGTGTAAGACCCCAAATTCAGAAGAAAAACAAACTTCAAAAGAGTATTTTATAATCCAAGTATTTCTTGAGTTTTTAAAGATGACTGCTCCCTTGTAATCATGATGACATGGTAGAAATGAGTGAGAAGTGATGGTATAAATAATTGGTTATAATTGTTGTGCTCCCTTTGTTTCAGTAGTTTATCACAGTTATTTTAGTGACTCTGCAAGTCTACAATATGGTAATTATCAGATCAAAAAGAAATGTTCGATCTTCCTAGAATGATTGCATATAGGTACATATATTTAAAATTAATGTATTTAATTAATGGTATCATACTCATGATCAGTAGAAACATGGTCAGATACAAAGACTGAGATCATGTTTTTATTAATTTTATAAAAGTATTACATATATAAAAATACACAAATCATAAATGTATAGCACGATAACCTTCTTTCATGTTGGAGGGGTAACTCATGGTGATGATACCCACCACATGATAACCAGAAGATCTAAACCCAGGTTCAGTATCTATTAGGTTTTGGCTCCTTTTTTTCTCTTTCTTTTTCTTTTCTCTTTCTTTTTCTTTTTAATCTAGAGCCTCTGTGGTCCTCATGGAGCTTGGCTCTGGAGGCTAGTTACCTTCATAACTTACTTATACTTCTTTTTCTCCCAGGAGGACCATCTCCCAGAAGGTGAAGGAAACCTCAATGCTGCAATTATTTGAAAAAGCCCCACTGTTAGCCCAAAACCAAAGCCAGTATGGATAACCACGGTTGATATTCTAGTAGATTATCAGGGATTCCAGATGGTTCAGGACCTCTATTTACATATCCAGGACAATCTACTTCACTTCTTTAAAAGCACTCAACATCCAAGAATGCAAGACAGAATATCCTGAGGATCCATTCCTCAGGTTCACTTTGCATACCTACAGACTGCAATTCCTGGATTTGTTTCAGTCTTAGCAAAGCATCATTTGGAAAATTCACCTTGGGTCTTCTACAAAGGACTCTAGCATTTTTCAAGAAATCAACTACTAAAGGAAAGGGCAGTTATCTAAACAGAGAAATTAGGGAAATTATTCCAAGTTCTCTATGGGAAGGGCTAAAACTGAGATAATAAACATGCATTTGGAAAATTTGGGGGAAAGGGATTCGTTTTATCTTGACACAGTGATTATACAACACTTAGAACAAAGTCATTAATTAACTTTATGTTTACCTTTTTTAGAATTAAAATAACAAGAGGACAACATCGGGATTCTGCTTCTTCATTTTCAGAATCTAACAAATTACCAAACAATATAAGGTAAGAGCACATCTTAAAACATGCAAACTCTGACGATTAAGTCATAAACTGAGCACTCTTTTATTGGCTACTCTGGGAAAAATTCTCCATTTTCAGTCTTCAGATGAAAACTTATTAACATGAGAACAAATCTGATAGGAATAAATTTGGAAAATTCAAATGAACAGTGTCCCTGCCCCTAGGCAAGATTACAGGAAAATAAGTAAAATATATTATTTTTCAAAAAATATTCATGGCTACATCAGGCTCTCTTTTCATGGCTTAAGTATCTTATGCCTCGATAGATCCTAAGTATGATCTATTTATAATTGCTCTTTTTTAATACTGATGCTGGCAGGTGTTCAGAGGACTTGGAGTTGAGAGGAGTCTCATAGGACCAGCTAAGAGGGTTTTTGGCTTCACACAGGGTGGAAATCAAACACGAGCCAACAGGATATGAAAGCAGAGTTTACAGAAGATACATATATATATATATATATATATATAGAGAGAGAGAGAGAGAGAGAGAGAGAGAGAGAGAGACAGAGACAGAGACAGAGACACAGAGAGACAGAGAGACAGAGAGAGACAGAGAGAGAGAGAGGGAGATGGAAAGAGTGTGTCCAGGAGACTTAAAAAGGAAAAGAGCATGAGTTTTGTCTTTTTTCTGGGTCTGAGGTTTTTACTGAAGATGGTGGTCTGATGTACGTGTCCTCTCAGGCAACCAGGAACTGGTTTGAAGAAAGATGAGGGCCCAGGTGTTATTCCTTGGAACCAGGGGCTCTTGGCTTGGAGATATCTAGCTTGGTGTCCTGGAATATGCATATGATAGATTTATAAGGTCCTTTTCACCTGATCTTTTCTTAGATGTTATTTTTTCTAGAGAATCATTACCTCCATGTCCCTTACTTGATGGGTATAGGCTATTTGCATTACAAAGCATGTAGAAAGTGGGGTGGGGCTGCAGGTCCTAGAAAGAATAGAAGTAGGAAAAAAAAGCAGCTTTTTCTTTCTTGGGGTCCCTTAGGTTTCCCTGTCTCAATATAGTTCCAATGCTACAGAAATACAGCCCCAAAACTAACCTTTTGATTCATCATCGGTGGTAATCGGCTTAAACTTAAGTCAGAATAATTTATAAAGTTAACGAACAATGATTATAGAATAACTTAACAAATCCTAATATTGTAAGAGATTATTTGGAGCTTGGATCAAATCCAGAGTTCATTTGTTTTGCCTTGTGCCTCTCAGCAGGTTTCTGCCATGGGTGACAGGGGAACAGACAATCATTCGGAAGTAACTGACTTCATCCTTGTAGGCTTCAGGGTCCACTCCGAGCTCCACATTCTCCTCTTCCTGATCTTTCTGCTTGTGTATGCCATGATCCTCCTAGGGAATGTTGGGATGATGACCATTATTATGACTGATCCCCGGCTGAACACACCGATGTATTTCTTCCTGGGCAACCTGTCCTTCATTGATCTCTTCTATTCGTCTGTTATTGCACCCAAGGCCATGATCAACTTCTGGTCTGAGAGCAAGTCCATCTCCTTTGCAGGCTGTGTGACCCAGTTCTGTCTTTTTGCCCTCTTCATGGTGGCAGAGGGATTTCTCCTGGCAGCCATGGCCTATGACCGCTTCATTGCCATCTGCAACCCACTCCTCTACTCTGTCCAGATGTCAGCACGTCTCTGCACGCAGTTGGTGGCTGGTTCTTATTTATGCGGCTGCATCAGCTCGGTTCTTCAGACAAGCACGACATTTACTTTGCCATTTTGTGGTTCTCGGGCCATTGACCACTTTTTCTGTGATATTCGCCCACTTCAGAGATTATCTTGTTCTGACCTCTTCATCTATAGAATGATTTCTTTTTCCTTATCCAGCATCATTACCTTGCCTACAATAATTGTCATTATTGTGTCCTATATGTATATTGTATCCACAGTACTAAAGATACGCTCCTCTGAGGGACGTAAGAAAGCGTTCTCCACTTGTAGCTCTCACCTAGGAGTTGTGAGTGTGCTGTACGGTGCTGTGTTTTTTACATATCTCACTCCGGACAGATTTCCTGAGCTGAGTAAAGTGACCTCGTTGTGTTACACCCTAGTCACTCCCATGCTGAATCCTTTGATTTACTCCCTGAGAAACAAAGATGTCAAAGAGGCTCTAAAAAAACTTTTAGAGATGAAAAATGCTATTCCTTGATTATTATTTCTCATCCATCGAAGGTATTGTGGCTATTTCTTTCATCTTTCTTGTGACCATTAATGAAAATTAATCTCCTGAACATCATAAAAATATTAACACAGCTTTTTCAAGATGATGTGTGTTCCACATATTACATTTTTTTTGCTCAGGGACATTGTTAATCCAAAATGTCCTTGATATCGGAAATGTCCTGGACATTAGGGCAGCATTTTTCAAGTTGAACCTTCCCACTGATCTAAAATAACATTTTATTTCCTGAATTGACTTTTATATTTTTATAGCTTGCTGTTAAATGTGATTTTGATATTTTATTATAGTGTACGAACAGTACTTGTTAAACAGTTATCAAACATTCAGTTTGACAAGTGAAAAAAGTATTATAAAATACTTTCACCAGCATTTTATATGTCATGTATTGAGAAGAAGTACAATAAGGAGAAACAAAAAATAAGTAATCTTCATAATACATATTAACTTGAAATATTGTTTATTGATGTGTTAGAGGCTCTGAGGCCCTCTAGGTGCTGGATCCCAACTAATATGAAGAAACAAGTGGGACAAAGAGAACTGAAAATATTTCTCAGTAGTCACTTCCTCAATTTGGATCTTCATAATTGTTTTGTGTTAATTATTCTATGAAATACTTTTTAAAAACTATAGCAGGAAGGTAGTCATCAAATACTGTATGATCCAAAATCACTCTTTGATGCTTCAGAATATTTATTTATTTATTTGTTTAATTTTCTCGATTACTTATTTGATATGTTCTCATCTTGGGGTAAGCTCAGGTACAAATAAGGTCATTCTTTTGGGGGGATGCATAGATGTATTTAATTTTATTTTTGAAAATGTAAAGTGTTCACACAGTTAAAAGTCAAAACTGTATACAAATATATTCAGAGAAATCTCACTGCCATCTCTTTTTTCTCCATGGTGTTGCCACCAGCTCCTTATGAGAAACCATTTCAGTAAGTTTCTGATTTATCCTTCCTGGATAAATGTTGGCATAGGTACATAAATAAGTACACACGTAAATAAATGGCTTTTAAAACGTTCTTCTTACCTGGAAAGTAGCATACCATATACAGTCTTTTATACTTTGCTTTTATTTTTTGTTTTTGCTTTTATTTATTTATTTTAAAATTTTAAAGATGTTTTTATTTTTATTTTTTTAATGGTTAATTTAATTTAATTTAATTTTAATCTATGTTAGTTAACATATAGTGTATAATGATTTCAGGAGTAGAATCCAGTCATTCATCACTTACATATAACATGCAGTGCTCATCCCAACAACTGTTCTCTTTAATGCCCATGAACCATTTAGCCCATCCCCCCACCCACCTCCCCTCCAGCAACCCTCAGTTTGTTTTCTGTATTTAAGAGTCGCGTATGGTTTGCCTCCCTCTCTTTTTTTATCTTATTTTTCCTTCCCTTCCCCTGTGTTCATCTGTTTTGTTTCTTAAATTATACATGTGAGTGAAATTATATGATATTCATCTTTCTCTGACTTATTTCGCATAGCATAATACACTCTAGTTCCATCCAGGCTGTTGCAAATGGCAAAATTTCATTTTTTTGATCACCAAGGAATATTCCATTGTATATATACACCACTTCTTCTTTATCCATTTGTCATTTGATGGATATTTGGGCTCTTTCCATAATTTAGCTATTGTTGGTAGTGCTGCTATAAATTTTGGGGGTGCCTGTGTCCCTTCAAATCAGCGTTTTTGTATCCTTTGAATAAATACTTAGCAGTGAAATTGTTGGGTCACAGACGAGCTCTATAATTAAGTTTTTGAGGAACCTCCAAACTGTTTCCAGAGTGACTGCACCGGTCTGCATTCCTACTAACAGTGCAAAAGTGTTCCCCTTTCTCTACATCCTCCTCAACATCTGTTGCTTCCTGAGTTACTAATTTTAGCCATCCTGACAGGTGTGAGGTGGTATCTCATTGTGGTTTTGATTTGTATTGCCCTCACGATGAGTGATGTTGAGCATCTTTTCTTGTGTGTGTTGGCCCTCTGGATGTTAAATAAAATCATTCTTTAGGGAGCTTACAATTTAGTGTGAGAGTCACAGTTTACACAGGGAATTATAATCCAGTGATGTGTATGCCAATAATACATACAAGTGGTAAGATTGTGGTTGGTAATAAGTGAAAATCTGCAGCGCTACGTGGAAGATATATTTAAAAGGAGTAAGACTGGAGTCAGGGAAACTGCTGAATCAATTCATATTATTGATGAAAGCTTGAAGTATGCCAATGTAAATCTAAAAAGGCTGATTTGAAAAGCTGCACATAAAATACACAGTACTGGGGCACCTGCATGGCTCAGGTGATGAAGCAATTGACTCCTTTTTGTTTTTAATTTTTTTTTAACGTTTATTTATTTTTGAGACAGAGAGAGACAGCATGAGTGGGGGAGGGTCAGAGAGAGAGAGAGGGAGACACAGAATCCGAAACAGGCTCCAGGCTCTGCACTGTCAGCACAGAGTCTGATGTGGGGCTCGAACTCACGGACAGTGAGATCATGACCTGAGCCGAAGTCCGACACTTAACCGACTGAGCCACCCAGGCGCCCCATGAAGCAACTGACTCTTGATCTCAGCTCAGGTCACGATCTCTTGGTTTGTGAGATCAAGCCCCGTGTTGTTGCGTTGGGATCTGTGCTGACGGCACAGAGTCTGCTTGGGATTCTCTCTCTCCCCATCTTCCCCTCTCAAAATAAATACACTTAAAAAAATACACAGAACTGATTAGCTGATTAGTATGAGGAGAGTACACCAAAGGAAGTGTGTCTCACATTTTTGAACTTGTATGATGTGCGTGGTGATGGTAAAAAGTAAAGGAGTTATCAGCAAACTAGGAATAGAGGGGAATTTCCTAAACTTGAAAAAGAACATTAAAAAAAAAAAAAAACTACGGTTAAGATTATATTTAATGCTGACAAACTAGAAGCTTTCCTGCTAAGATAGGAATAAGGCAAGGATGTCTCCCCCGATCACAACTTCCAGGATCCTTTTGCAAGTCTTAGGTAATGCAAAAGACAAAAAGGGAAATAAAAGTGGCTGAATTATGTTTTCCCAAACTCTTATTTTGTAACCCTAACCTCCATTACTGTAATATGTGCCTCTATTTGTTTTTTTGTTTGTTTTGTTTTTTTCTTTTTTTTTCAACATATGAAATTTATTGTCAAATTGGTTTCCATACAACACCCAGTGCTCATCCCAAAAGGTGCCCTCCTCAATACCCATCACCCACCCTCCCCTCCCTTCCACCCCCACCAACCCTCAGTTTGTTCTCAGTTTTTAAGAGTCTCTTATGCTTTGGCTCTCTCCCACTCTAACCTCTTTTTTTTTTTTTTTCCTTCTCCTCCTCCATGGGTTTCTGTTAAGTTTCTCAGGATCCACATAAGAGTGAAACCATATGGTATCTGTCTTTCTCTGTATGGCTTATTTCACTTAGCATCACACTCTCCAGTTCCATCCACGTTGCTACAAAGGGTCATATTTCGTTCTTTCTCATCGCCATGTAGTACTCCATTGTGTATATAAACCACAATTTCTTCATCCATTCATCAGTTGATGGACATTTAGGCTCTTTCCATAATTTGGCTATTGTTGAGAGTGCTGCTAGAAACATTGGGGTACAAGTGCCCCTATGCATCAGTACTCCTGTATCCCTTGGGTAAATTCCTAGCAGTGCTACTGCGGGGTCATAGGGTAGGTCTATTTTTAATTTTCTGAGGAACCTCCACACTGCTTTCCAGAGTGGCTGCACCAATTTGCATTCCCACCAACAGTGCGAGAGGGTTCCCGTTTCTCCACATCCTCTCCAGCATCTATAGTCTCCTGATTTGTTCATTTTGGCCAATATGTGCCTCTATTTGGACACAGGGCTTTTAAATAGGTCATTAAAACACGGCTGTTACGGTGGATTCAAATATAATCTGACTGGTGTCTATAAGAGATTAGGACACACAGAGAGACACTAGATGTGCACATGTGCTGAGGGATGACCATGTGAAGAGAGAGCGAGAGGCAAACAGCTGCAAGCCAAGGAGAGAGACCTCAGAGGAAAACAAATCTGCTGGCACCTTATTCTTGGACTTTGAGTCTCCATAACTATGAGAAAATAAATTTGTTATTTAAGCCACCCAATCTATGGCATTTTTGTTTTAGAAGCCCTAGAAAACTATTCCAGAAAGGTATACAGAATGGGAAAAGGAAAAAAAACAAACTTTTCTTTCACATGATTCTATGTAGAAAATCTGAGAGAATTGACAAACAAACAAACAAACAAACCCTGAAACAGAGATTATACAAAGGTTGTGGGATATATGGTTAACATACAAAAGTTAGTTGCTTTCCATACACTAGCAATGAGCAAGTGGAATTTAAATTAAAAACAAGATCACTTATATTATCATCCTTACCTTGAAATAAAATATGTATGTATAAATCTCACAAAATATGTACAAGATCTATAGAGGGAAAATTATAAAACTCTAATGGAAGAAATTAAAGACCTAAATAAATGGAGAGACATTATATGTTTGTGGGAAGGAAGACTCAATATTGTTAAGATGTCAGTTTTCCCCAACTCATTCACTGAAACCCCAATCACAATTTCAGCAAATAGTTTTATGGATACTGACAAACCTTAGAAGTTGAATCTAAAGTGTATATGGAGCGGCAAAAGACCAGAATAACCAACACAATATTGAAGGAGAAGAACAGAATCAGGGACTGACACCACACAACTTCAAGACTGACTATATAGCTACAATAATCAAAACAGTGTGGTACTGGTGAAAGGATAAAAAGATCAATGGAATAGAATAGAGAGACTAGAAATAGAATGACATCAATAGAACCAACTGATCTTTGACAGAGGAACAAAGATAATAGATGGAGGGGGAAAAACAGGCTATTTAACAAAGAGTACTGGAATACCTAGACATCCACATACAAAAATGTGAATGAACCTAGATATAAATCTAACAGTATTCACAAAAATTACTCAAATGAACTGTCGACCTAAATGTAAAACACAAAACTGTATCTTTTCCTAGAAGATAATATGAGAGAAACGTAGACGACCTTGGGTATGGTGATGCCTTTTTAGATACGATACCAGAGTCATGGTCCATGAACAATATAACTGATAATGGGACTCCATTAAAATTAAATACTTCTGCTTTGCAAAAGACATTGCCAAAAAATGAGAAGAAATGAGACAGGCTGGGGGAAAATATTTTCAAAAGACATATCTGATAAAGGATATCCAAAATATGCAAAGAACTCTTAGTACCGAACTGTAAAAAAAACAATCTGATTGGTCCAATGTCTTGAACTGACAGATCACAAACAAAGATATACAGATGTTCAAATAAACATATGAAAAGATGTTCCACATAATATGTCATAGAGAATGCAAATAAAAACAAGATGTGCTATAATCCTATCAAATTCACCCCAATCCAGAAACCTGACAACATCAAACAGTAGTGAGCATGTGGAGCAAAAGGAACTCTTTACATTTTCAGTAGAAATGCAAATAGTACAAGTACTTTGGAAGACAATTTGGTAGTTTCTTATAGAACTAAATATACTCTCACTGATCTGCAATACAGAAATTGCCCCTTGCTGTTTACCCAGTGGAGTTGAAAATTCATGTCCACAGAAGAACCTATAGCAGTTTTATTCATAATTGCTCAAATTTGAAAGCCACCAAGATTTCCTTCAGTAAGTGAATGGATAAACTGTGGTACATCCAGAGAATAGAATATTATTCAACACTAAAAAGAAATGAGCTACCAGTGTGAAAAGAGAAGGAGGAAGTTTAATTGCATAGTACTAAGTGAAAGAAGCCAGTGTGAAAAGTCTCCCTATTATATGATTCCAACTCTACGACATTCTGGAAAAGACAAAACTTATGGTGACAGAAAAAAGATTGGCAGTTGCCAGGAGTTGTGGGATGAAGAGATAGAGCACAGAACATTTTTAGGGCAGTGAAAATACTCTACATGATACCATAATTATAGATACAGGTCATTATATATATAATACCATGTATATATACATAGATGTACATATATGTACAGAATATACAATGCCAAGAATGTACCCTGAAGTAGACTATGAATTTTCAATGATAAAATATGTTAATACAGGTTGATCAATTGTAATAAATTATGCCAGCCTGGTGAGGGATGTTAATTAAGGGCTTTTAAGCTCTGGAAGGACATGGAAGAATCATAAATACATATTACTATGTGAAAGAAGCCAATCTCGAAAGGGTACATACTGCATGATTCCCACTATATAACATTTCAGTTGTTGTATTTTTAAACTGCAGAATACATTTTTGAAATAATTTCTGTATTTTTCTTGTTATTTGCCTATTTATTTATTTATTTATTGACTGTTTATTGGCTTTTGTTTGCTCTGAGACATCATTTGTGTCACTTGTCAGAGGCACAACCTTAGGCTTGTGAGTACTCTTGGATGACAGTGGTTTTATTGAGGCTAGTTTCTGCTGTACCCTCCCCTGAACATTTTATTGGGTGTACCTCTGTAGGTTTCCTACCTAGCAGGGAAGCTCCATTAATTCTCCTTTTGTTCTATTGTTTTGACAGCATTGTGGGGCAGATATTTCTCTACTGTCCGATCCATTGTTTTTGTCACCTCTGCAAGGATAGCCTTTAAGTCCAGTCTTTGAGGTTTGCCCCCATCCTATGAGGAGGGCCTTCTTCACTGTCTCCTTCCCTGGTTCTCTCTAGTAAACTTCTACTTGGTCTGCATGTAGCTTTTTGTTCTCATGGAGCTACCAGCTTATCACCAAATGTGTATAATGTTTGAGAGTCACTTATGCCTATGCTTGAATTTTCCCACTTTTTTTCCAAATAAATTCAGTTCACTTGAGGAGAGCTTTGGGGCCCTCTGTTATGGACTGCCTTTCTTTCTAGGTAAAACCTGTGTTCACCTGTTCTGGAACTGGGACAGGAGCAGTGGCCCGGCTCTCTCAGAGTGACACCCTGGATTTAGAACAGGTTTCTGGGTGAGTTCAGTAGCCCATAGTTTTCCAAGCTTGTTTTTCTTGACATAGAACCTCTATCCTTTGAACTGAGGCAACTAAAATTGGGGAACCCATTATTCTTGCTCTATCATGCATGGGGTAGGCTTTAGATAGAGGAAGACATCTCCAGACATTGTAGCCACTCTTCCCTTGAATAGAGCTTCTGCAGCATGGAGCTGGAGAGAAAAAGGATTGTTTTCAGCCTGCCACTTTCGAGGTGATATGGTAGCTCTTGCCTGGGATGTAAGGGAAGAGTCTCTAAGTTCTTTTCTGCACTTGCCTGTGTGCTTCCTATCATGCTGGGCTGGGAGAAAAGGGGGAGAGAGTAGGTCCTGATTCAAATAATACAAGCAAATGTTCCTATTGGCTTTACTCATAGTATCTAAAAGGTGAAAACCCCTCAACTGCCCATGAATTTAAGAGCGCATAAGGAAAAATTGGCCATATGTGTACAATGAAAAGCAGAATATGACTGAGCAATAAAAAAATGAATTACTTAAACAGATGATAAAATAATTAAATTTCAAATTCATTTTACTCAGTTAAAGAAGCCTACCAGAAACGAGTGCATACTGTATGCAGACTATATATATAAATATGCCACAAAAAAACAAACAAACAAAAAACAAAAACAGATCACTGGTGATGTGGAAATGGAGTTGGACAGAGGCATGGACTAATAGGGAGTATGATAATCTCTTAGAGGTAATGGAAATTTTCTGTATCTTATTGTGGTGATGGTTTTGTTGATGTATAAAACTGTTAAAATTCACAGAATTGTACATTCTGAACAAACATAGTTCATTTCACACAATTATTCTTCAGTAAAATATTTGAGAAAAAAAATCAGCAGAGCTTTTTTTTTTTTTAGATCCACAGACTTCATTTTAGAACAATGACTCAGATCTTTTTTTTGCACTGCAAAACAGGCATCTACTCAAGGCAATAGAAGATATTTATTGTAATAAAAAAATCAATGCAGAAAGTAGGATAAAACCTATTAAAAATATAATTATTATTAGTGTAGCAGCAGTGGAGGGAGGATTCACCACCATTAACACTATCATTTAAATTAAGAAAACTTTACCAGTTATTGATGCTACAGTCAGCTATAATTATATATTTAATGGGAAGTCAGTAGATGTGTTTGAAGAAATTTCTTATGTGCATTATATTTTAGGTAAGGGTATTATTTAGGTACCAACAATGATGTTTTCAAAAAACCCAGCAATTCCTAAATCAAAATATTAGCTATATAGTATTAAAATGGCTTTTTACATGACTCACACTACAACTTTGATTATTTGATGACCAGCCTTATAATGTATATATCATATTTAGAGAATTACATATGTGTAAATTTATGTGTATGTATGCATTGATGCATATATTTTTATTAATTTATATTAACATGCTAGTTAAAGCTATTATTATTTTTGCTGCTTATCCCTGCTTTCAGAAATACTCTATACAGCATGTGCACCTTCTTGGAATCTAAAAGTAATATGAGAAGAGCAAATTCCAAACAAGAATGAGCACAGAATATACCTGAATATAATTCCTGTAGCAATGCCAGAAAGTACTGGACATCAGGAAAAGAAGAGAAAAAGTCAGCATTGAAAATTTACTGCATGTGTCATCTTACGGTGAGGTCTGTTAGCTTCTCCCTCTGCCTGAGGATTCTTTTCTGAGTCATCTGGATGATGCTGAACACACTGGGGAGTGAAATAACCAGTGATCATTCTCACAAAAGTATCCTGGAGAGAGAGAGAGAGAGAGAGAGAGTAAGAGAGAAAGAGACAGAGATACACAGAGAGACAGAGACAAAAAGACAGAGAGTCAGAGACCATGATTATGTTTGATTATGTATACATATGAATGTGTCTGATGGTGGTTGTGGGGGTGCAGCACATGGTGAATATGGAGGAACATTGTTCTCCTAACAGCACGATAGTTAGGGCCTTTTTTCTCAGTTTGATAAAGGATTGCTAATATTCAGTGGATGAAGATTCAAAGAATGAGGAGCCCCTTTCTTTGCAGGCTCGTTCCAATATAGGACCCAGAATGTTGGCAAAATAATTCTGCATTTTACTCGTAGGGGAGGGTTAGTAAAATGTGCCTCTCTCATCCTAAACATCTTTCTGCTTCCTGTCAGGAAAAAGGCAAGACGCCATCTTAAATCTTTATCAAGTTTCTCTACCTAGTGAGTCCCCTATTTTCTTCAGTAACCTGTATTAAAAAAAATGTGGGTGGAAGAGGTGACATTTGTTGAAGTATAAGGAATGATGCTTAGAGAAAGACATGGGTAGAGACATGAACAGATATAGCATATGATGATAAGATACTATTTTGCGTTTGAGACTTGTTATTTTGGTTTGTTTTTAATCTTTTCTATTAGTTCTCAGCAAAAAGAAAAATAAAGACTGAAATAACAAAGTAGGGTAATGCAAGCTCTGTCTATGGAAATGAAAACACAGGTACTCTTGCAGACATGGGATGTTTCTCAGCAGAGAGTGAAGTTACTGAGGGACAGAGAATGTCACTGTCTTTCTTCCTCTCTCAGACTTAACATAAATAATAGTAAAGGCATAAAGAAAGAACAAATCTGGTAGCCAATAAATATACAGATTTAACAAATAAGTATGAAATTTATGTCATGTAATCATTGAAGTAACTCTGAGATGTAGATATGTACCCCATTTTACAGGAGGAAATTACAAAGGAGAGATACTATGCATCTCTTTCTCAAAGTTATACTATGTATAACTTTCTCAGAGCTACATTGGCAAAAACAGAATTTGAAAACTAAGTTTGACACTTGAGCTTATTTTTTAACTCTTAGGTTCATGATGAACTATATTACCCTTACATTTCCTTCCTCATTTTATGAGGTAGCATTTCTCCAGCAGAGATGCTCAAACATTAGAAGTCATTGTTCAGTTCTACATCATTCTCATGTTATCAACCAGCAATCAATATTCAGCTTACTTTAGCTTCCATTCTAAAGGTCATCTCTTTCTTCACAGTCCCTAATAAGACTGCTTTTTGTAAAGCCATTGCAACCTCTTACATGGATGACAGTTTCTACGACTATTGTCTTCTCCTTCTGAATATTTATTTTCCATAAAGCTACCAGTATGGTTTTTGTGAAATGCCAAGTTGAATACAATACTATCTTTTTGAAAAATCCCCAGAGCTTACCCCTTGTCTACAGAATAAAGGCTGTCTTCCTAGGCTCGACATATAGGTCTGCATGATTGCCATGAATTTCCTTTTAAGTCTCATCCCTCACTCTTTGTCTTGTGCGTTAAAATGACTTATTAAACTTCATGGAGTTCACCATATAGTTATTTATTTCTCTTTGCACAGAAACCTGCTCAATTCTACTTATTTATTTTGCAAAGCACTTAAGATTTCTCTGACCATCAAGAACATTCACCTCTAAAGGCTGCATTTTTTTTTTTTTGTATATTCTATAAATGCGTTTTTCACTGAGTTTCTGTGTGGCGGTTTAGTTATCTGTTCAGCTCTTTTCTCCTCATCTGATTGTGAGCTTAAGTACAGATTATTTACACTTAGGGATTTTCATATGGCAAAATGCACATCAAAATTCAATAAATATCATTTGATGAATTTTTTCTAAGGCATATACAACAAAAAATGAATTATCTTTGTTTTTGTTTCATTTTCTTTATGGTTTTCTTGTCAAGGGAGGATTTTCAAGAATAATTTAAGCCACAGAAAACTGTGAAATATGTGTGTCACTCATTGACCTTCTGGACAATTAAGAATGACTCATATGTCACCTTTAGGACTGTGTGCACTGCAGAGTAACTGTTTCTCTCATGCAGCATTCAAAAAGATTTCTGCAATAAATCAGATGTTTTGTTCTGTCTTCTTATCATATCAGATTTTGTTACCCTACCAGTTACATACATATTACATAACACTTGTTCCTAAGTCAAAATAAACAATACACCCCAAACATCATCCTTAGAGTGCCAGCAGCAAACTTGGGATATATTTTCCCTAAAATCAAAATATATGGCAATCATTATCTTTACCCATATGAAGTATGGCGAAAGCCATTCCACCCCAAAATCAACAGCCAGGCAAAATGTAGTCCTAATGTATCCTTCAGCTGTAAGTACGTGGGTTTCAAATACGCAAAATTTCCAAAATTAAATATTTCTAATATCAATGGGCAAATTCTCTGTGCCAATGCCTCCCCAGATTGTCATAATGCCTCTGCCTTTCAGTTATGTCACTGTTAAGATAGAATTAAATAGAAGTATTTTTTTCCCCAGAATCTTTCTCAAAGCTTCTTTGACATCTTTGTTTCTCAGAGAATAAATCAAAGGATTCAGCATGGGAGTGACTAGGGTGTAACATAACGAGGCCACTTTACTCAGCTCAGGAAATCTATCAGGGATGAAATACATAAAAATCACGGCACCGTACAACACACTCACGACTCCCAGGTGAGAGCTGCAAGTGGAGAACGCTTTCTTGCGTCCCTCAGTGGATCTTATCTTTAGAACTGTGGACACAATATACATATAGGACACAATAATGACAATTATCGTAGGCAAAATAATAATGCTGCATAAGAAAAACGTAACCATGTTATGAAAGTAGAGATCAGAACAAGATAGCCTCTGAAGTGGACGGTCATCACAGTAAAAGTGGTCGATGGCTCGGGAAGCACAAAAGGACAAAGTAAATGTTATGCTTGTCTGAAGAACTGAGCTGATGCAGCCGCATAAATAGGAACCAGCCACCAACTGAGTGCAGAGACGTGCTGACATCTGGACAGAGTAGAGGAGTGGGTTGCAGATGGCAATGAAGCGGTCATAGGCCATGGCTGCCAGGAGAAATCCCTCCGCCACGATGAAGAGGGCAAAGAGAAAGAGCTGGGTCACACAGCCTGCAAAGGAGATGGACTTGCTCTCAGACCAGAAGTTGATCATGGCTTTGGGTGCAATAACAGACGAATAGAAGAGATCAATGAAGGACAGGTTGCCTAGGAAGAAATACATCGGTGTGTTCAGCCGGGGATCAGTCATAATAATGGTCATCATCCCAACATTACCCAGAAGGATCATGGCATACACAAACAGAAAGATCAGGAAGAGGAGAATGTGGAGCTCGCAGCTGACCCTGAAGCCTACCAGGATGAAGTCAGTCACTTCAGAGTGATTGTTTGTTCCTCTGTCACTCATGGCAGAAACCTGCTGAGAGGCACAAGGCAAAATAAACAAATGAAATCTAGGCTTTGTTTCTAGTGGCATAAATAATTTCTTAAATGTAGAATAAGTTATTTACATCTTAATTAACTATGGCACATAAAACAATTTTAATGTCATGAAGAATCAAGAATTTGCATTACATAATACTAGGCTTATGAGACTAAGCAGTGAAAAAATTTTCTGGGTCACTGTACTTAAATCATAAATTTGCTGTGAGTTCAGCCAATAAGTAGCATACAATATTGTCTAATTTCAATCGAATTTGAAATTTCTATTCTTAACATTTTTATAGTAAAATAATTTTCACAATCTAAGATAGGAGTGTTACTAGGATCTAAAATAGAGATATTACATGTAATCGCTATGACAATGTTTATAGCCTGTGATAGCCAAGTGAGTGTTTGAATCATTACATGACAGTAATAAATATATTTTAAAATATTGTTACCTTATTTACCTCAATTTCTTTCCTTTTCACTATTACTGTATCCATCTTTGAAAATAGAATAAAAATAGATAAGTTATTTGTGTGTTAAAATTAATAAAATTTAAAAACCACTAATCCAAATCAAATAAAATGCTCTAAAGATCATTCTAAATAAATGGGCATTTCCTCAGATCAAGTCCATTCCCCAAAATAAAGGAATTTTTATTGCTTCATTATAAATATTTTACTTCCACTAATAGTTGTTTAATTAAAACATGCCATAATCAGCTCCTTTTCTGAAGTGGGGAGAAGTTAATGAACATTCTAATACTTACAACACAATGATGCCTTTCTACCACAACTTCATCAGTTCATGGGATCTGGCTCTTTGGGCAGGGCAAGTATATTTAAGGAATATATATAATGGAGAGTTCCTTTCTTAAATCCTAGTAGGCTTTATACATCTTAAAATAAGATGAGTATTAAAGGACCATAGCAATTTTGTGTCATCTATAGTCTATCATCATTTGCTCCAGTATCAACAGTGGTTGTTATGATGGTCTTACTTATTTTAGTCCTATGCAATCTTTCCTCAGGATATTTCAACATTAAGGTTTTGCTCATCCTCTGTGATGGATTCCATTGGGAGAGGAGTAATCATAAAGTCAATTATAGAGACATAAGTACAGGCTCCAGGGCTGTTGTCCATTAGGACTGCAGTAACGTCAGACACAAACAAATAATCTAATAATAGTCCAAATACAAGGAACTTTTCCCTTTGGTTGTATGTATGCTTTGGGAAATTTCTTTGGACTTAGTCTTCTTCATTGACAAAGAAAAACTTTCTGGTAATTATCATAGCATACATATTGGTAGGTACATAGAAACAGATTTAAAAGGTAGTACTATATGAGAAAAGTGTTAGATAAGTGAATATTTTAAATTACGTAGTAAATTACATTCACTAAGCTTTAAAAAAAGATAAAAATTCACTCCAAGATATGGTTTATCTATACTTCTTGATGTAGACATATTTCTTTTCTTTTTTTTTTAATATGAAATTTATTGTCAAATTGGTTTCCATACAACACCCAGTGCTCATCCCAACAGGTGCCCTCCTCAATGCCCATCACCCACTTTCCCCACCCTCCCACCCCCCATCAACCCTCAGTTTATTCTCAGTTTTTCAGAGTCTCTTATGGTTTGCCTCCTTCCCTCTCTGTAACTTTTTTCTCCCTTCCCCTCCCCCATGGTCTGATGTAGACATATTTCATGATATGACAAATACCCTGTAAATCACAAACTCAGAGTCAGATAATATTTTGCTAATTCTATGCTTTCTTATATTCAAATACTAAACAATTAGAGAAGAAATAACAGCACTCAATAAAATGATTTTACATTTCCTTAGTAAAAGATTTTAAAATATCTTAACTATTTTGTGACTAAAGGACTGCATTAAAACCATAGACATAGGGGCGCCTGGGTGGCTCAGTTGGTTAAGCATCCGACTTTGGTTCAGGTCATAATCTCGTGGCTTGTGGGTTTGAGCCCCGTGTCAGGCTCTGTGCTGATAGCTCAGAGCCTGGAGCCTGCTTCAGATTCTATGTCTCCCTCTCTCTCTGCCCCTTTCTTCCTTGCGCTTCTGTCTTTCTCTCTCTCTCTCAAAAAATTACATAAACATAAAAAAAATTAAAAAAACAATAACCATAGGCATAATACTCTATTTAATGAGCTTAGTATTTTGAGCTTTATATATTTTCATCCTAAATATTTCCATAAATTAATTGTAATACTACTTTTTAAATCCCCTTTTAATTAAAAATTATTTCTAGAGTTTATTTAGAATTTTCCTCTGTATGGAATACAAAATGATATAGGGTAAGAGTTTCTCATTATAATACAGTATTAGTAAAAGTTTGGTCAGTGTAGGAAGAAAAAGCAGATTAGGTATTTCATGTTTTTATTTTTTTAATATGTATTTATTATAAGAGAAGGAGAGAGAAAGAGTGGCAAGGAAAGGAGGGGCAGAGAGAGAGGGAGAAAGAGAAAATCCCAACCAGGCTCCACATTGTCGGCAGTATCTGATGTGGAGCTCAATCTCATGAACCATGACATCATTACCTGAGCTGAAACCAAGAATCAGATTCTTAATAGACGGAGCCACCTAAGTGCCCCAGAAGTACATTACATACGTTAAACAGGAAAATATTAATTAAGGTGAATTGAGGCCTATCAAATTTGGAAAGGCTGGAAGAATTTCTGGATGACACTCTTATAATGATCCTGAGAGAAATTTAGGATAAACTCACACAGATATACTACTTTTGGGGATACAATTCAAAAGTACAGCACCTGACCTATGGTCCAAGGGATCAGATACACAGAAGCAAAAAAACGTCACTACTTCCTCATCCATCAAAATCACTTTTCTAGGAAGTTGAGGATTCAACAGCACTGCAGAAATAAGCCCACATGTTTCTACAGCTTTTTTCTACTGGTAGAAAGAATGGACAGGAAGTTGATCCCCAAGTCATTGTGCCCTTCTAAATTCTGAGCTTGTATAGATCTAATTGGTAGAGCAAAATCTGTGTCAAGAACCTGTGTGGCAGGAGACATTTGAACTTTCCAACATCTCTATCTAGAAGGCACATGAGATAGAGTTTGAATATCTAACCTGTAAAATGTACCATAATCTAATATACTTTTTAATCCTTAAACTTTCCACAATAGCATTAACGGTAACAACATGCTATTTCTGACAAATACGTAGAGGGCCACTAACTGTCACAATAGTTGAGACATCAATAAACCCTTAACAAATTCATTGATTAAAATCATTCAAAATATGTTCTTGATCATATTCAACTTAATATAGAAATCAAATAGATTTTTAGGAAGTGTTTATTTTTAGTGTTCATGCCCATAGAATTTTCTGGTTATCTATCATTATTGATTTCATAAGTGATAGATAACTAGAAATCTTTATGGGCATGGACATTAGAAATAAACACTTCCTAAAAACATACTGATAAAAAAGAAATCAAATAAAATTTTGATTTCAATTGAACTAAATTATAATGAATCATGATATATTTAAGCTTGGTAAGAAAAAGTAGTACTTAGAGGGATATACAAAACCTTACAGATAAATATGAAGAAGATAGGCAGGAACATTTAGATGTTAATAACAATCTTCTTAATAATGTGAAATAGAAAACAACAAGTTAAAACAAAATATGAGGTGCCTGAGTGCTCAGGGGGCACCTGCATGGCTCAATCGGTTAAGCATCCGATTTCGGCTCAGGTCATGATCTCGTGGTTCATGAGTTTGAACCCCAGGTCTGGCTCTGTGCTAACAGCTCAGAGCCTGGAGCCTGCTTCAGATTCTGTGTCTTCCTCTCTCTCTGCCCCTCCCTGACTCACACTCTTTTTCTCTATCTCAAAGATAAATAAACAGTAAAAAAAAAAAAAAAAAAGCACAAAACAACAAAAACAGAAAAGAAATAATGTAGATAAAAATTACTTAATTAGAAAAAAATATGTATAATATAGGATAGCCACATAGTCTGACAGTGATTCTTTGAAAAATTAGTAATGTGTATAAAATCCTAGCCAATTTAATGAAGGAAAAACAGCAACATTAAATCACAAGAGTCAGGAATTAAAAGGTGATGGCACTACAGATTCTGCTGATATTGCTAAAAAATATTTTTACCAAAAATTGATGATTTTTTAAATCAAAATATTTTAAGTAGGAAAAAATTATGTGTAAAAGACAAGTATGAATTTTTAATCATATTTTCTAAAGAAATTGAATTTCGTTAATGATATTTCCATGAAGAATAGTTCTTGCCTAAATGACTTCACCAGTGTTTACTTCTGAACATTTGAGAAAGAAATAAGATCATTTGTACATAAACTCTGTCAGGAATAGTCATAAAGGAAATACTCTCTAACTATAGTTTTGAGTCTCTCATAAGTGTCATAAGGACATTAAACTTTATAGGTAAATCTTACTCATAAACTTAATGTCAAAAGTCTAAACAGACAATAAATAAAATACTTCAGTAAAGAAAAGAATAATGCAATCTCACTGAAGTGTATGTACTAGAAATGTTAAAGTCATTGAATATTTTTAAAAAATAGATTTAAGATTTTCCACATCTAGTTATTAATGCATAGCTTTTATAGATTTGCTTTCCATCACAAAAAAATTAAACTCTGGAGAAAATATATGAACCAAATATTTTTAGAGATTGCATAATAAGTGGTAAATGACTAAATACTGAGAAAAAGGAAACATACCAGGAGAAAAAGATTTTAAACTTGAATACACAGCAATAGAAACAAACCAAACCTAAGATTGAGTTAAAAAGGAAAAAATAGAAAAGAACAGATGTTCAATGACAACTGAGAAAACATTAGCCATGTAATTTGGAAAAAGAGAGGCCAGAAAAATAACAGAAACTATGGTGGGCAAAAATTTTTTCTAAGTTGATGACAAATCTAAACACACAGATGCAAGGAAATGGGCAAAATCCCGAGCAGGATCAACAGAGAGAAAACCAAATAAAACACATCAGAATAAAAATCTGAAGGTGAGTGAAAAAGAGACACTGTCAAGAGGGGAAAAGAGAGACATTACACACAAGCAAATGAAAGTTAAATCATACACCTTGGTCAGAAACAATTCAAACCAGAGACCGTGGAACAACATCTTTAAAGCACTTAAAGATAGGAGGAGGGGAGACCAAACCAACAAGCATGTGCAGGACAAATGGGCTTCAGAACTGAAGGCAAAAAAGGAACTTTCTGACTAAAGGAAAACTAAGAGAATGTGTCATGCCAAATTTGCGGCACAAGAAATACCAAAGAAAGTTGTCCTCGCTAAAGGAAACATTGTCAGGATAAAGCGGGAAGGATCTCTAGGATCCTGAAGACGCTGCTTTCACACTGACAGCAGAACTAAGGATGTGTGAGGAGGGGGAGTTTCCTTCTCTTTCAGTGTGCTCCTTAGGTTTTTCTCTTGTTGGTTCTGGCACAGGTGGGCACACCCCACCCTGGTACTCACTCTTGAAGCAATTCCCAGGCTTCTGGGATCTTTTAAGCCACCTCTTCTGTTGTCTTGAAATCATAGATGGAGGTATGACTGCCTCCTCTTGCCCATCTCTGTGTTACTTCTAAATATGCACCCCCGCGTTTCCCCAAACTCTTTAACTGACTGTTTAGATTATTCTCCGCATAAAGTTTTCTTCTAATACCAGCATGCTGTATTAACAGTAGAGTTAAGAAATGAGTTTCTAAAAGTAAGGGTTGTTTATCTACTCAAATGAAAACTAGTGAATATCCTTCTATATATCATGAAATTTTAAAAAAGAATCAGGGGTGCCTGGGTGACTCTGTCCATTAAGATTGTACTTCCATTCAGGACATGATCTCATGGCTCTGTGCCGACAGCTGGGAGCCTGGAGCCTGCTTCAGGTTCTGTCTCCCTCTCTCTACCCCTCCCCAACTTGTGCTCTGTCTCTTTCTCTCTGTCTCTCAAACATAAATAAACATTAAACAAATTTTTTAAGAAAAAAGAATCAAGTACTTCCCATCCAAATGTGTTTGTTATTATTGTTATTGTTTTTATTAATTTTGTTCAGTAAGTAGAAGGTACTTCTCATCTCCTCAAGAGAGCCCTTCTAACTTTGCAAAGTTCTGTTGAGTTTAATAATTTCTTTCCTCATTTTTCTTTTGCATTCTGATACAAAATACATTACTGGTGAGAGAGAGACTGTTGTCCCTGGTTAATATCTTGCAGAGGGAATGCTCACCACTTTGGTTTCCATCCTCATGAGAGAACTTCTCTTAGGAGCCACCTCAGGTCTGGTTGATTTAATCAATGAAAGAGCACATTAAAAAAGAAAAAAAGAGAGAGAGAGAGAGAGACAAACTACAATTGTTGCTGGTACTTGTTCATCTTAGTGATTGGACTCTGATCTGAACAGTGAGGAAATACAATCCATTTTGCAGGAAGACTTCCTGTTAAACTAAAGTGTGCTTCTTTTCATACTTTTGTTTCTTCATGATTTCACATATAGTAGAAGGTTTACAAGGTAAGAAATGTGTTCATTCTTAAGAATATCGTTTATATTTAATTTGTTTATTCTCAACACTTCTTTTTTAGATAATTTTAGTTATATCTTTCTTTTTTTCCCAATTTTTCTGTTGAAGTCAGAAACTTCTTTATGTAAAACATGAATTTAAGGAAACCATGCATTTTTGTAGTTGATAGGCCCTACCAGAGTATATTTTGGTGATTCTCCTGCCTGCTAAAATCAATCAGTCAATATTTCTGTTAACCTTTAATTTTTTTAAGAAAGTAAGTTTCATACATACTGAACCAAATTGACTCTAGTATACTTCCATAGTCCCAACTGTCTTAAAAGAATGTCAAAATTAGTGAAACCATACCAGTGACAACAATAAAAATTACAAGAGACATTATAATGCATTTTATAATTTATATAACATATAATTTTATTTATGTATTATAATTCCATAATTTACATAATGATTTATGTAAATACACAGAATTATAATTTTTATACTTATAAAATTATAAAAGACATTTTCATAGTATGTGAATCTGCATTTCTTGTTTGCCAGTTTTCTTTTACATGTTTTGATTATTGAATAGTAAACCCCTTTGCTGCTCAATCTCATGACTCTAAAGAAGCCTTTTAAATGTGTTTTTTGTCTTAATTTCCCCATATATAAAATAAAATAAAAATTACTTCCTCCCTCTACCACAATATTTTAAGAATGCTTTATAGCCATAATAGTATATGCTGAAAGCAATATAATGTAAGCTGTTTACATACATATTTCTTCCTTTTTGTCCATTTATACCTATCTTTAAATTGTCCTGTGTGTGTTCTATCCTCCCCATTCACAGATCTTTGTATTTTTTGTTAGATTTGTCTGTTTCTGAAAGGATAGAAAAATCACTACCCAAGATCTTAGAGTTCCTCACTTGCATTCCACTCTGTAAATTCCAAAGGGAATCAGAGAGGGAAAGAAGGAAGGAAAGAAGAAGAGAAAAAAAATAAAAATCTGTTTACATTGTGTTCAGAAAATATATGCAAGAATCACTTCTGTTGTTAGCAGATGAACTGTGCCACATTAAAGTGCATGTCACTATAGGGACAAAAATAATGGAAGAAATAAGAAGATGAAGTTAATGGGTAAAAGGATGATGCCTTTGCCAGAATTTGAAGGTTTTCTCTCCATATAAGAAAGATGGATAGATACAGTATTAGTATATCATTTTTCTATAATAGATAAGGAAACTAAATTATTTCTTTCAGATAAAATGAGACCATCAATTGAATGGATTTTCATTACAAATGAGAATTTAAGTGCATTGTAATGTCTGTGAGAAATATTGTCCACTAGAAGAGCCAACTTTCAATGGCAGTAACTGATAATAAATCAAGAAGGGAAAACAAAGAGCAAGCTCTTGTTTCCAGACAGTTTCCTGGCATCTCCATTTCCCCAAAGTACACCTTGAGGGCACATCCTCATTACTTGCAAAATAAGTGTATCTAAAGAGGCTGACCAATGAGATTGGATTCTTCATTAGGAAGACTTTTTAAAAACAGTAATCTGTCCATTATTGGTGTTGTGTGATTTCTTGGAAACAATACGATGAAAATTTTCCACACTGGGTTTTAGTTATTTTTCCAAAAACAAGTATTCTGATGACTCATTTCTTTCATTTTTACCATCTCTCCAATTCCACCGACATCTCAGCCATGAAGAGCGAGCCTAACAGGAATTACTCAGAAGTGACTGAGTTTGTTCTACTAGGATTCATAACCCCTCCAAAAGTACAGATCCTCTTATTCCTAGTGTTCTTGCTGATCTACATGGTCACTGTGGTGGGAAATATTAGCATGATAATTGTCATTAAGGTGGACTCCAGACTTCATATGCCTATGTATTTCTTCCTTAGAAACTTGTCCTATTTAGATCTCTGCTACTCCACAGTCATTACTCCCAAAACTTTAGCCAACTTCCTATCTAAGGGAAAGAAGATTTCTTACAATGGCTAGGCAGCCCAATTTTTCTTCTTTGCCCTGTTTGTCACAACTGAAGGCTTTCTTCTGGCTGTCATGGCATTTGATCGATTCTCAGCCATTTGTTCCCCTCTCCTTTACCCCGTGCACATGTCCCAGAAAGTCTGTGCTCAGTTGGTGACTGGATCCTACATCTGTGGAGGCATCAACTCCATGGTTCAAACAGGTTTCACCTTCGGTTTGCGTTTCTGTGGAGAAAACAGACTAGACCACTTTTTCTGTGACGTCCCAGCCCTGATCAAGATCTCCTGTGTGGACACATCTGTGAATGAGATTGTGTTGTTCATTCTCTCGGCCGTCATTATCATCACCACCACAACCGTCATTGTGGTTTCCTATGCTTACATCCTGTCCACTGTCCTGAAGATCCCCTCGACCCATGGCAGGGGTAAGACCTTCTCCACCTGTGGCTCCCATATAGCAGTGGTGAGTTTATAATATGGGGCTGTATTCTTCATGTATGCCCAGCCTGGGGCTATCTCCTCTCCAGAGTCAAACAAGATTGTAGCTGTGCTGTACACACTGTTAATACCGATGCTAAACCCTCTAATATACAGTCTGAGAAACAGAGATGTGAAAGAGGCTATGAAAAGGATACTACTAAACAGGAAATGATTCCTCCCCTGATAATTGTAAAACCCTCATTCAGTGGACACATTTTGTTTCCTAAGGGTCTCAGTTATCCTTGTTCTTGTAAAATTAGTATTATCAAAGATATTTTTATATACAGCAACAAATGTTTTTCTAAGTGTTACAAAATGGTATTTCTATGCTTAGAATATATGAAAGAATTATCTGTTTTCAATTTCTGATGTGATAATGTTTTCATTTCAATTTTGCTTTAAGAAGTAAATGGTAAGAGCTGCTAGTATATAATAATTAAAATATTACATCTGTGTGAATGATTCTTTAACTTTTCTGCTTTTTTAAAGCATTTTATTTAGAGAGAGAGAGAGAGAGCATACACATGAGCGGGGGAGGGGCGGAGAAAGGGGGAGAGAGAGAATTCCAGGCAGGCTCCACACTGTCAGTGCAGAGCCCCACGTGGCACTTGAACTCACCATCTGTGAAGTGATAACCTGAGCTGAAATCAAGAGTTGGATGTTTAACTGACTGAGCCACCCAGGCGACCCCTGGTATTTGTTTGGAAAAGAGAACAGCCACACTGTATAGGTGGCAAAACAGAACAGTAATGGTTACATAGAACACTTTTAAGTAAAGGCCCCCTTTTTCCCAGAGATCCAGGTTTATGTTCTGAAAAGTATCATCCTTAGCATTACTACTGCTATAAAAACAGGACGCACAATATCTTATTTGATTTGAGAAGCAATTATTCACATGGAAATATGTGTCAATAATGCTCTATTAAGTTTTTATGTCTTCATTTTCTTCTTAGTATAAAATGATATGTTTTATAATAAAAGCTGAAGCATAAAAAGCAAATACCATTTTTATCAACATTTTCAAATGAGGAAATTGAGGCAGTTGGGAACTAAGGAGCTTGGTGTAGCCAAAATGCAACATTAATATGGCACCAGAATTTTTATTATTCTAATATATGTTGTAAAGCATGTGGAATATTCTAAAAATATAATCTCACAATCTAGAAACAACCATTTTTGAAGGACGTATAGTTATGTGGCCAGTCTTTAACCTGTAACAGATCTGACCCATTATCCTGTCATTAATTGTGCAAATGTAATTCTGTATTTATTTTCTTATGAAATTTTAATCAATTTTGCATGTAAAGCAGTATGACATTTGCATACCATTTTATTTATCGGTCTTTTTACTTTTAATTTATTGCCTATACTTACCCATTCAAAATCAGATAAATATTTTCGAATATTAACGTTTTTCTATAAGATATTTGACTTTTAGTTATTATAAAAGTGATTTTTCTATTTGGTGTGGACTGAGGTACTTGCTCAAGTTTTTTCTTTCTATCAGCTAGAAATACTTAAAAAAATTGTTTTTAATATTTGTTTATTTTTGAGAGAGAGAAAGACACAGTGTGAGTGGGGAAGGGGCAGAGAGAGAGGGAGACACAGAATCCAGAGCAGGCTTCAGGCTCTGAGCTGTCCAGCACAGAGCCTGACACAGGGCTCGAACTCACAAACCGTGAGATCATGACCTGAGCCAAAGTCGGACACTTAACTGAGTGAGCCACCCAGGCGCCCCTCCATTGACTAGGAATATATTTAATACCTAAAAAAATGTGGAGAGGAAAGAAAAGTTTTGCCCTGGTCTGTCATAATGTACAACACTTTATATACTGCTGAATATAATTTTCGAAAGCTTTACAATGCTGCGTTAACCTGATCAGAAGAGTTCCATGATATTCTTTGCTAACGTTAAGTGGCTAATTATTGTGAAGTGAATTATATGATCCAGGTGTGCGTATATAGAACCGCTCAGGACTCCCTGGAGGGTTTGGCTCCAGAAGCAAACCATGGACGCAGTTGCAGTTGCTGCCATCTGGTGGCTGTCGTCCACCCTACTAAGTCTGAAGAGAAGAGTCTGGATACTGTGATAGAATGGAACTTCCAGAACAGTGGTTAAAAATTCAAAGTACTTCCTAAATTACTTGGCTTCCACCCCAAGTGGAAGCCAAGGGAGCAAGGGAGATTGGTTGACTATAAGCAGACATGTGGAAAGTTACCCTATTCCTCCCGGCCTCCTGAGGGAAAGTTGTCTGGAGTTGCCAGCCCTACTTTCCCACCCCTCCTTTTGTGCTTTTCCTTCACCAAAAATGAATCATGTAAGATCTCGCCCTTGTTTCAGAAAAGGGATGCGTAGAAAAGGGAAAATATTTGTCAATTATATTATTTCTGAATTTGTCTTATCTTGAGATATATTTTGATAGGATTTTACTGAATGTTATTAGAATTGTATATGTTTATCACTGAGACAGAGCATTATTTGTTTTTCTCATACTAATTAGGGCACATTTTGGACTCAAGCTTGTCTGAACATCATTCAAAGATGGAGACTTTTTCCTCCTTGTTTATTCTGAAGAAGAGGTTGTGTAACGATGAAATTATTTCCTCTTTGAAAGTTTGTGAGAACTGATGGGAGATGCCATCTGGACAAGGAGTTTCTATTATGGAAAGAGTTTGACTAATGATTGACTTGATTTAGTGGTTACCAAAAGTGATGATAATAAAGACATTTAACAACTTGTTAAGTAATGTTTATATATCAGTGTTTAATATATAAATCAATACAAAGTAGCCCCTTTAGTCTTCTTCTTAAACTGCTTAACTAGTGGTAAAGTTTTCAACACAAATCATCCTAAAGTTTCCATGCCATTTCTTTTCTTTCCTCCCTCCGTCCCTGTATTCCTCTTCCTTCCTCCCTTTCTTCCTTCCTTCCCTCTTTTTCTTCCTTCCTTCCTTCCCTCTCTCTTTATTTTTCTTTCCTTCATTCCTTTTCCAAATTGTTGGGAGAAATCTTTGGTTTGATGTATTATTGCTAAATGAAATTTGATGCGAGGGGACTACACTAAACAAGCCATTACAATAGTTGTCCCACTAAATCAAAGTCATTAGATGATGTGGTGTTTGAAAAAGCAAAATTTCATTTCAACAAAATTGTTTATAATGCTGCATCTTCTGAGGTTCCTGCTAAACTAATACCAATTACATTTAAAATTTCCTAGCTCCTTCTCTTGCTCCTGATGTGAGAAGTCAGTCATTTTTTCATCATTATGGGGGATAATACCTATGGGTTTTGGATAGTTGCTCTTTATTAAGCTGAGGGAAATTGCTGAGTTGTATCAGATATGAATGAATGTCTGGTTTTGTCAAATGCTTTTCCACATCTATTGAGATGATTTTAAATACACACACACATATACATATATATGATTATTTATGTATACAGGTGATTCTTGAACAACACTTTTGAATTGTGTGGGTCTACTTATATGCACATTTTTTACAACACAGTACTGTAAATGTATTTTCTCTTCCTTATAATTTTCTTATTAACATTATCTTTTCTGTATCTTCTTTATTGCAAGAATACAGTATATAATACATATAGCATAAAAATAGCAAAAAAAATATGTGTTAATCAATGTGCTTATGTTATCAGTAAGGGTTGTGGTCAATAGTAGACTATTAGTAAGGTTTTGGGGGAATCAAATGTTATATGTGGATTTTCAATTGTGTGTGTGGGTCATTCTACACCCCTGACCCCCATGTTGTCCAAGGGTCAATCACATATACACATGCAGATACACAGACACACATACACACATATGCATATATGTGATATGTATTTTTATATATCACATGTTTATATATAATATATAAACTATATGTATATGAATTCATATAGCAAATATTTTCTCATATATAACACACATTTAGTTTATTAAATATAATTGAGATCTATTTTAGTTTGTTTATAGTATAGTAAATTAAATATAGTACATTAAATTAATTTATTTTTTAATATTAAACCAGCTTTATATCCTAAGATAACCCCTACCTGGTCATGGTGTATGATAGTTTTGATCTTTTTCTAGATTGAATTTACTAAAATTTTGTTTAGAGATTTTGCATCTATGTTCACAACAGATATTGGCTAGTAGTTATCTTCTTCTTTTTCTATCTAGTTTACCATTAACAGTACACTAGCTTCATAGAATCAATTAGGAAGTAGTTTCTTGTTTTAAATTCTTTGGGAAAGTTCATGCAGAATTGTTACTAAGGTTTTGCTCAAATGGTTGGTAGAATTCACTAGTGAGCCAAACTGGAGTGTTTCTTTGTGGGATCCTTTTTAACTACAATTTCAATTTTTTGAAGTGTTCTCAGGGAAATAAACTGGGGTACTCATTGGGCTTACCACATTTCTTTCCCATTTTTTAGGAATCACTGTGCTTCATTGTCTACAATCCAATGTCTTCAATGTATATGTGTATATATTCGTATGTATATGTGTGTCTGTAAGTGTGTTTGTGCCATAGATAGATAATAGATGATAGATGATGATGATGATAGATAGATAGGTAGATAGATAGATAGATAGAGGTGCTGAGAGCCAGAGAGAGAGAGAGAGAGAGAGAGAGAGGGAGGGAGAGAGAGAGAGAGATGTTCCCTTTTTGTTGATTTAGGCTCCTATGACTTCTTCTTGAACAGAATCAGAAGTCTACTCATATCTTTTCTATTTCCCAAGTGAAATTAAACTTCGTTTTCAATCTGCTTGAGTAGTAGGGAAACATTTATTTTAGTTAGATTTTTTTTTTAATTATCTGTTTAACTAGGGGTTTTCATAGGTAGGGTCAATGTGCCCACTGCTTCTCATTGAACATTGAAGAGTCACTGAAGGCAATTAAGTCCGAATTTTCAGTGGATAAAACTGTTCTATTGTTGATGAAGTTGCCTGCACAGGCTGCCTGAGGTTCAGCGAAGAAAGTTATCTATATCTGTTCCTTTTTTTGAAGGATGGTCTCACTCTTTGAAGGCCAAATTCTTTTGGGGATGACACTTTAATTCTTAAGACCACTTCTCTTAGTTCTCAGCATTTTGTATTCCATTCCAGAGAATTACCTTCGATTCTATGGCACAAATGATTTGGGTGTCCATCATTTGTAGACCAGGAATGATTCTTTGTTTCCTATCCAGGAATCTCTGCAGCAGGAGTTAGTCATGTGTCTTTTCTTATTTTTGAAAATGTAAATCACCACATTTGAATTCATAGGTCTTCGGTCTTTTTACCCCATTGGTGTTATCAATCCTCTTTTCTGGACAGTAAAACTACACTTATTCTACTCTGCCACTCTTGCATTTTGGGAAGACAGACATCTTCGTGCCTCAATAACAATTCACTTTCTTCAAATCAAATGAGGTTCTTTTAAAATTTGTTTTGCTGCAAAGGATTACAGCCCTACCTTCCCCCTTCATGGGCAGGCTCTTTTATCTTTTTTTTTACTTCTTGTTAGTGAGTTATTGAGTATTCTTAGTGTAATATCATTGCTGCTGTTACTATGTAGCTTAATATTTCGTAGTTTATGTGAGATATAATAAGAATGATACCTTGCATCTATCTATCTATCTATCTATCTATCTATCTATCATGCTATGTTTTACATATATAAATATATGTAATCCACACAGCAACTCTATGAGAAGTTACTTTTGTTATCTCCAGTTTCCAAACAAACAACATATGTGATTGGAAAATGAAAAAAAAAAAAAAAGTGAGGGGATGCCTGGTTGGCTCAGTTGCTTCAGTATCTGACTCTTGATTTCTGCTCAGGTAATGATCTCAGGATTCCTGAGATCAAGCCCCACGTCACCTGCCCCCGCCCTCCCATCCCCCATGCTTTCATCGAGGAGCCTGCTTGGGATTCTCTTTCCACCCTTACCCCACTTATGCGCGCGCACACACACACACACACACTCTCTCTCTCTCTCTCTCTCTCTCTCTCAAAACAAATAAATACACTTAAAAAAAAAGTGGAGGGGCGCCTGGATGGCTCAGTCAGTTAAGCTTCCAACTTCAGCTCAGGTCATGATCTCACAGTTGGTGGGCTCCAGCTATAAGTCCAGCTGTGCTGACAGTGCTGAGCCTGGAGCCTGCTTTGGATTCTGTGTCTCCCTCTCTCTCTGCCCCTCCCTGCTCATTCTCTCTCTCTCTCTCCCTCTTGCTCTCTCAAAAATAAGTAAACATTAAAAAAATTTTTTAAAAAGTGGAGATAGTGAAAAGTATGCTAAAACAAGAAATTTAAGGGACTCCTGGGTGGATCAATTTGTTAAGCCTCTGACTCTTGATTTCACCTTAGGTCAGGATCTCACAGTTTCTTGAGTTCAATCCCTCTGTACACTGACCATGCACACTGACCATGCAGAACCTGCTTGGGATTTTCCCTCTCTCCCTCTCTCTGCCCCTCCCTTGCTTGCATTCTCTCTGTCTCTCTCAAAATAAATAAATAAATATTTTTTAAAAATAAGAAATTTAAATATGTTTGATACCCAGTGTTGGGGAGGGATTATGAGTGCTGGTAGAGTTGAGTATATAAACACTCAAAGATAAATAGATTTAAGTAAAAAGTCAAAATGAAAACAGTTTGAGACAATGAAGATATATAATACAAGAATACTCAAGTAACTGTACATCAGGATAGTAGGAGTGTTACAGAATTTTAAAGTAGTTGGTAGCTATTATAAGGTATTTTGTAAAACATGATTTTATATACACAAGTTTACAAAAAAGAAATAATAAAATAAATTTAATATTAATTATATACCATGTATTGTGACAATATTAATTGACTGAATGATGCACATTAAAAAATAATTTGCAGGGGTGCCTGGGTGGTTCAGCAGGCTAAGCATCTGACTCTTGATTTCTGTTTAGGTCATGATCTCATGGTGATGAGATGAAGCCCTGTGTTGGCTTCACACTGAGCATGGAGTCTGCTTAACATTCTCTCTCCCTCTCTCTCTCTCGCCCCGTCCCTGCTTGCACTCTGTCTCTCTTTCTCTCTCTCAAAACAAATAAATAAAATCTTTAAAAAATAATTTGCAAATCTGAAGGGTAAAAGAATCACTGATATTCCTTGCTTTCATTGTCCATTATTCTTGACTTGTAGGTGTATCACTTATAACTTTTAATACTAATAATTTTCAGTTAGGAGTTGTTTTTAGAATTTGATATGTCAGAAAACCTATTTGCCATTTTATTTATTTATTTAGTTAGTTAGTTATTTACTTTATTTTTGAGAGAGAGAATGGGGGAGAGGCAGAGAGAAAATCCTAAGCAGACTCTGTGCTGTCTGTGCAGAGCCTGACATGGGACTTGATCTCACAAACTGTGAGATCATGACCTGAGCTGAAATCAAGAGTTGGACGCTCAACCAACTGAGCCACCCAGGCTCTCTCTCTAACCTGTCATTTAAATGAAAAAAAAAATTGGGGAGATGCGTGGGCAGCTTAGTCAGTTAAGCATCCAGCTTCCACTCAGATCACGATCTTGCAGTTTGTGGGTTTGAGCCTTGTTCTGGGCTCTGTGCTGACAGCTCAGAGCCTGGAGCCTGCTTTGGATACTGTGTCTCCATCTTTCTCTCTGCCCCTCCCCACTGGCGCTCTGTCCCTGTCTCTTAAAAATAAATAAACACTAAAAAAATGTTTTTAAATAAATGAGCAAAATTTTATTTATTATTGGGGTTTCAAAAAGTCTCAGAAGTGTCTTCAAATATTCCATGCCAAGACATTTTTACTGTATATAAAATATACTGTCTACTTTTATAGCATTCTTTAAAATGTCTTTTAGAGCCCAAGATAAAAGTAGATGTATAGAGTGGAAATGTAAGTAAAGTAACAGAATGCCTTGGATGTGGGTGAACCTGGTATATCTAAGCAGGATAGATCTATTTTAAATATCTATTGCATCTGGGGCACCTGGGTGGCTCAGTCAGTTGAGCAACCAGTTCTCAATTTCAGTTCAGGTCATGATCCCAAGGTCATCAGATCAAGCCTTGCATTAGGCTCATGCTCAGTGTGGAGCCTGCTTTAGTTTCTCTCCCTCTCTCTCTCTCTCTCTGCCCCTCTCCCACTCACTCTGTCTCTCTCTCAAATAATAAAATAAAACAAAGAAACAAACACCCACTGCATCAGAAAAGCAAGAAATAGGTTGTATATATTCCATATTTGTGTTGGATAAAGACAGAAATTCCTGGAAGTATTATTTGTAAAACAATGCCTTGAAGGATGAGGAATACCCTTTTAGGAGAATCTTTATAATTAATAATGATTTTGATTGACTGTGAGTGACTCAACCACTATTCTTCCAGGAAGCAAAAAGAAGACTAAATTCACTGATTCTTGAACTTCTACATGGAGACTGATTTCTTAAGTCATTTGAAAATCTTAAAGTACATATGAATGCTTTTCCACGTTCATCTCACTAATAAGATAATTTTCAACGTTAAGATTAAGAATGAGGTGTGATCCAGGAATCAGTATTAAAAGTAGAGTGAGGGGCGCCTGGGTGGCGCAGTCGGTTAAGCGTCCGACTTCAGCCAGGTCACGATCTCGCGGTCCGTGAGTTCGAGCCCCGCGTCAGGCTCTGGGCTGATGGCTCGGAGCCTGGAGCCTGTTTCCGATTCTGTGTCTCCCTCTCTCTCTGCCCCTCCCCCGTTCATGCTCTGTCTCTCTCTGTCCCAAAAATAAATAAACGTTGAAAAAAAAATTTTAAAGTAGAGTGAAACAAACCCTCCCCAGCTGATTCTGAGGTATGGGGAAGTTTGGCGAACACTGACCTAATTGACCTCCAGGGCCTTCTTACTTTTCAAAAACATCTGACGTCTGTGTGTGTGTGTATTTCTAATCTACTTTCTGGGTTTTAAGAATAACTACATGGCTAGATCAAATTTATGGCAGATCACATATAAGAGGAATCGTCAGTTCTGTCTTTGCAGAATATAAAGAGTAAGATATTTCTTTTTTTTTTAATTTTTTAAACATTTATTTATTTGTGACAGACAGAGAGAGACAGAGCGCACACGGGGGAGGGGCAGAGAGAGAGGGAGACACAGAATCTGAAGCAGGCTCCAGGCTCCAAGCTGTCAGCACAGAGCCCAATGCAGGGCTCAAACTCACGAACTGTGAGATCATGACCTGAGCTGAAGTCCAGCGCTTAACCGACTGAGCCACCCAGGCACCCCAAGAGTAAGATATTTCTTGAGTTTCAAACCAAAGACCCAGACTAAGATTTCCTTTTGGTTCAAATAAGTAAAAATGAGGAACATAAGACTTAGGAATAAAAAAGTCTGCTTATTGACTATACTCAGAACAAATCTAATATATATTGTGAAGCATTTTTATAATTAACTACACTTTCGTCAAAGCTTCCTTTAAAAGAATAATCAATCATTAAAAAGTTTCAATGAAGCTTCTTTTGGAATCTGCTGGATCTCAAGTAAAGTAAGTGGTTTTTGAACATCAACTTTTTCTGAAGATAATTTTCTTAGTTTAGCAAACCTTTCTTTTTTTTCTATTAATCTTTCATAGATCCATTATTTATTGAGCATTTATTTCTTCCCAGTTGCTATATATTTCATTTAATTTAAACGTATCATTTAATTTAGTCCTTATAGTAACAATCCTATGGGGTAAATGTTCTAAGGCATACCTTGTTGATGAGAAAACCAAGGTGAATGAAATGTGAACAATTTTCCCAAGATTAGTTAGCCAGTGAATGGCATGACATGGATTAAAATTCAGATTTATGTGAGTTAAAATGTCACTCTTTAAAAAAAATGCCACGCTTTTAACTAATAAAACATTTTGACTTTACACACAAAAAAATAGTGACAGAAGCTACACCAGTTTTACTTCTGATTCTATGGTACTTTTAATTTTATGAAAATTTCTGAGTAACAATGTGACTTCAAATATCATAGTAAGTTCCTTGAAGGGAAAAAAATTGTCAGTTCTGAAATTAAATAAAGTAATGGAACCATAGAATTATAAAATTTCTTATATTTCACTTGAATTTAATATTTCTTTAAAAAAATTTTTTTGATGTTTATTTATTTATTTATATTTAAATGTTTATTTTTGAGAAAGAGACAGAGCACAAGTGGGGGAGGGGTAGAGAGAGAAGGAGACACAGAATCTGAAGCAGGCTCCAGGCCCTGAGCTGTCAGCACAGAGTTGGACGCGGGGCTTGAACCTACGAACAGTGAGATCCTGACCTGAGCCAAAGTTGGATGCCTAACTGACTGAGCCACCCAGATGCCCTAAATTTAATATTTCTGATACTTAAAAATTACTGACTTTTTTTTAAAAGAGAAGTTCTTTTATTTTTTTAAGTTTATTTATTTTGAGAGAGAAACAGAGTGGCAGAGGGGTTGAGAGAGAAAGACAGAGAAAGAATTCCAAGCAGGCTCTACACCATCAGTGTGGAGCCTGACTCAGGGCTCCAACTAACAAACCATGAGATCATGACCTGAGCCAAAACCAAGAGCCAGAGGCCCAACTGACTAAGCCACCAGGTGCCCCCAAATTATTGATATTTTATCCATATGCCTCTTTAGTGCTTAGTATTAAGATGGATAGTTATTTAAAAAGCAAAAAGCAAAACCTATGAAATATTGATATTTTTGGCTCTATTTCCATTGATGCCTTCAGTTTCATTAACACATATACAAGGAAAAAAGGGACTTCTTGTTGGTGAAAGTTAAGCTGGTACTTCAACCATAATACCTCTATATAAACAGAATAATTTCTATAATTGAGATGTTAGCATTTGACAGGAAAAGGCAAAGTCATGCTGGAGTTTGGCTGCCAACAAGGGAGTGGAGGTACCAGAATCAGAGATTAGAGATTTGCAGTAAGTGAAGTAGGAAGTAGAAGTTGAAAAAAGCATTAGTGGAAGAGTTTGACTGATCATTTCATGTGACTTTCTTTGAGACTGGTGCTTCATTCTCCCTCCTGAAATAGTAATCCCATGTTTCCTAATGTCTTTTAAATAGCAGAATGTTTTGAGAACCAAATTAACTGTGTCTTTTAGTGGGAAAGGAGATGACCTGTGTTTTCACCCAGTCTTCCATTCCTAACACAAAAATAATTTTTAGGTGTTTGTTTCCTGGTTTATTTATTTGACTAATATTTGTTTGCTTTAAGATGTTCTAGTAATTGTAAAACTGAGGGTTGATGGGAGGGGAGGGGGGGTGATGGGTATTGAGGAGGGCACCTTTTGGGATGAGCACTGGGTGTTGTATGGAAACCAATTTGACAATAAACTTCATATATTGAAAAAAAAAGAAAATGGGCAAAAAAAAGAGAGATGTTCTAGTAATTGTAAATATTGCCTTTCACACTCAGTTCCATGTTATTCTCACAGTAATCCCATAATGTAGGTATTATTATTATCTTCCATCTGATAGAAGATTTCAAGATGTTGAGAGTGCAGGTCATTATTTTAGATTCTATTAGATTAAAAGAGGTAAGATTTGGACTCAGTCCATCTGATTCCACAGCTCTGAACAAATGGCATAAAATGACTGACCCAGACGTCCTCATTTCCCATATTGTAATGACACTGAATACAAAATATATGATATATTTGGGTACTGGTGCTTCCAGGTAAGGCTATTCCGTCAGATGTGTTGCCAAGGACACTTAGCATTTTTTTTCATTCACTGGTAACTTTGGGAACCAAAAGTTAACAAGGCATTCCACAGGCTTCTTGATCATCCACTCATTTTCTCAGATAGGTCTCAGCTATGAAGAAAGAGCTGAATAGGAATTACTCAGAACTGACAGAGTTTATTCTGCTGGGATTCAGAACATCTCCAGATGTACAGATTTTTTTATTCTTATTCTTTTTGCTTATCTACATGGTCATTGTGGTGGGAAATATCAGCATGATAATTGTCATTAAAATAGACTCCAGACTTCATACGCCTATGTATTTCTTTCTCAGAAATTTGTCCTATTTAGATCTCTGCTACTCCACAGTCATTGCTCCCAAAACTCTGACTACTTTCTTGTCCACGGACAAGAAAATTTCCTACAATGGCTGTGCAACACAATTCTTTTTCTTCGCTCTTTGTGTTGGGACTGAAGGCTTTCTTCTAGCCGTGATGGCATATGATCGCTTCTCAGCCATTTGCTCGCCCTTCCTCTATACTGTACATATGTCTCAGCAGGCTTGTATTCGTTTAGTGTTTGGCTCCTATATCTGTGGAGGCATCAACTCCATGATCCAAACAGGTTTCACCTTCAGTTTGCGTTTCTGTGGAGAAAACAGACTAGACCACTTTTTCTGTGACGTCCCAGCCCTGATCAAGATCTCATGTGCTGACACGTCTGTGAATGAGATTGTGCTGTACATTCTCTCTGCCCTCATCATCATCACCACCACAACTGTCATTGTGGTTTCCTATGCTTACATCCTGTCCACTGTCCTGAAGATCCCCTCGACCCATGGCAGGGGTAAGACCTTTTCCACTTGCAGCTCTCACATTACTGTGGTGAGCTTATTCTATGGGACGGTATTCTTCATGTATGCCCAGCCTGGGGCCATCTCCTCACCACAGAAAAGCAAGATAATAGCTGTGTTCTATACTTTTATCATCCCCATGTTGAATCCACTGATTTATAGCCTAAGGAATAGGGAGGTGAAACATGCTGTGAAAAGGACACTGTTGAGAAAATTATCTTTTCATTGACATCCAGCTATCTATAAAACTGTAGAATAGAATAAAAACAATATTTTCAATAATTTGTTATAGAATAGTTTCAACTAAGGCCATCCAAAAGTTTTGACTATCAAAGTTTTTTTGTTTTTTTTTTCAGGAGTAGAATTTAGTGATTCAACACTTACATATAACACTCAGTGCCCATCCCAACAAATGCCCTCGTTAATGCCCATCACCCCACCCAACATCCTCCAGCAGCATAATATCAATAGACTCTTTAGAAATAAATTTAAAAATCAATATAGATTTTTCATATTCCTACATAATTATTTCATGGTGTGATGTCTAGTTATTATGTAGATTTGTTGTTCATGTTTTATTTTTCTTAGATGCATATGCAAAATTATAACTTACAAATACAGTATCCTAATTTAAAACACACATTCAATTTATTAATATATATCTACAAATATATATAAATATGTGTAAATATTTACATCTCCATCTATATATCTGGAGAGGGAGAAAGATGGGAGAGACATTACTGAATGTTCTATGCTTTGTTTTCTCCAAATCATAATCAAGTTTGCTACTGTCCAATCTTTGCAAATGAAATTTCAAGATACTATGGTTTATAAATTATTGGCTCTGTCTATATTGTACAAAAGAGTGGTAAAAAGTATTACTTCAATAATATTCTTAATAATATCTTTCCATTGTCTAAACATTAATGATTGCACCAAGAAGCAAAAACTAAAAATAAATAAGTAAATGTGATATGGTTGATGTAAAACTGTCTTGTCATGGGGGGGTCTTCTTTTTTTTTTTTTAATGTTTATTTACTTGAGAGAGACAGCGAGTGTGGGGAAGGGGCAGAGAGAGAGGGAGAGAGAGAATCCCAAGCAAGCTCCGTACTGTAAGTGTAGATCCCAATGCAGGGCTCTATCTCACAAACCATGAGATCATGACCTGAGCCAAAATCAAGAGTCAGATGCTTACCTAACTGAGCCACCTGGGTGCCCTGTCATGGGGTCTTAATAACAAATATTTGATCATCTTTCCAATATTGCTCATGTGTATGGGTCTCATTACTGTCTATTTACATTCTGGGATCATCTTCACAGATTGTGTATTGATTGAAATCATTATTTTTCTCTAAATTTGAAAGATTATTGCCATAGAATGACATAAAATCATGACTTATAATAATTTCTTTCAGTGTGTTTCATTATCTATAGTTTTATTATTAATCCTTAGAACTTTATCCTATTTTTTGTTCTTTAATGAAATTTGCCAAGGGTTTGACTTCATGCCTTTAGACTTTTGAACTCCTGGTCAATGTTTTTAAACTAGTTATTGTTTTAAAAAGTTAGTGGTATCTAGCCATTACATAGGTTTATTGTTCTAGTTTTGTTTTGCTTATATTCAAAATTGAAACTCCTGAATTTAATACATAAATACACACATTAGATTCATTCATATAATATCTGCATATACATTTGCAAATATACATAATTATTTTGATTCATTCACTTATGATCTGGTTTTATTAAACTTTTGCTTCTGAGTTCATGCGTTGAATGCTTGGTTAGTTTATTTTCTGTTTTTACTTTAATGACATAGTTAAAACTTTTACTTACTGGGGCGCCTGGGTGGCTCAGTCGGTTAGGCGACCTACTTTGGCCCAGGTCACGATCTCATGGTTCATGAGTTTGAGCCCCGCATCGGGCTTTGTGCTGACGGCTCAGAGCCTGGAGCCTGCTTCTGATTCTGTTTCTCCCTCTCTCTGCACCTCTCCTGCTCATGCTTTCTTTCTGTCTCTCGAAAAATAAATAAATGTTAAAAAAAATTAAAAATAAAAAAAAAACTTTTACTTACTTTTCCACGTATCTTGCTTTTGTTTTTGTTATTATATAAATAATTTTTCTGCTTACTTTTCATGTTAAGAATTCTTTAGATGATGTTTCTTATTCCATTATAGTTGATTTGTTTGAATGATAATGTTTTATTGTTGATGAAATATAAAAAACAATATCTCATAGATGAAGAAAGAATATTTGATAAATTTTTACACCATTTTATATTAAAAACAGTAAAATCATAAAAGTAACCAAACATCATTAATCTGTCAAATTACATTTATATGAACTAATGAACATTCTAAAAGGAAAGATATTAGACATATATGGATAAAAAATGTCCATTATCCTCAATGTAGTTCAGCATTTTATTATTTCTAGTAAGAGCAATGTGATAATAAATAAAAACTTAAAAGTATAAGGGATTAAACATAGGATTAAACTGTTCACTTACATGATTATTTACAAAGAAAATCTGAAGAAGTGTTATACAAATGTGTGAGTTAACATAGAAAATCAATTTCATGTTTATAGAATGGTAGTGAACAACTAAAATATTTAATTAAAAGGCTGCACCATTTCTATGTATATCAGATATTACCAAGGATTTAATACAATTTAGCAAAAGATATATACGACCTCAATGTGGAAAATTAGAAAATTCCTTAAAATCGACAGTAGAAAAGTAACATTCAAAAATACAAAGAGGGAAGAGTGATGTCAGCAAGATGACAGAATAAGCTGTACCCTTCTTATATCCCTCCTGAACAATAATTTGGCATTCATCCGTGGACAAAGTGCCTTTGTGGGAGGTTTGGGATCCAGGTAGGAGACTGTGCAACCCTGGTATAGTCCGCCACTGAAGACAACCATTTTGAGATCACAGGCCGACATCCAAGCAGTTTGACTCCTGGACGTGGTCCCAGCTGTGGTTCTGGAAACAGCTCCATACCCCTGAGGACTCAACTACATCCCCTTTTGGCTTGATCCTGTGACCAGTACCAAATGCCAGGGCACTCAGAGGGAATCATGCCTCTCTATAGGTTGGGGAATAGGCATATAGACCTCCCGTCTTGTCTTGGACCTGGAAGTAGCTGGCAAACCAGCTCCAGTCCCTCCAGTCCCTCTCAGCCAGAGTCTGGGAGTTCCTGAAAGTAAGCCCGCCAAACGCGATCAGATTGTAGATTCTGAGTAGTCCTGTAACTGGGTTCCGGCCTGTCCCAGCAGCAGTTCATAAATTGTCCTGCTGACACAGAGACTAGGCAGGAAACACTCCTGTCTGCACCACTAAATATCCTGAAAGGGCCATATATTTCCCTACAGCCACTGTCTGCCAGTAGTCCTGCGAGTCCAGGGACCCAGCAAGAGACACTCCCGTCTGTGCACCTGGCAAGAGATACATGAGGACCTGACTATGGACCCTGAAAGAGATCCTTGTCCCAGTGCCACCCTACTGAACAAGCTGCCGGAGGCAGTCCATCCACCCAGGGACCAGACAGCATCAGTGCTCACCCTAGCCCCTGGTAACAAGCATGCCAACAAAAGACTCCACTACAGACCCAAGGACAGTCTTAAACTGGCTCCAATCCAGCACCACTACAATTCTGGAGGTGATTCCTTTAGCTCAGGAAACCAACAGGAGGAGGACTTTACCTGCTGAAACCAGTCCATAAATCCTGGAAGAGGCGTTTGTTCCCTAAAACACATATATACCAATCCAAAGCCACACGGATCACATAGAATCAGGTAAACACGATGACGTCGACAAATGAATTAATAAAGCTCTTGTAACGGACCCCAAAGAAATGGGGATCTACAGTTTGCCTGACAAAGAATTCAAAATAACCCTCTTAAAGAAACTCAGTGAACAACTAAACAGAATCAGGAAAACAATGCATGAGCATGCTGTCATGTGGAAGACAGGTTTTCTTCATAATTTTAATGTAAACATATCAGTCAATCTAATAAACTTTTCTGAAAGTTTCAGCACAAAGAAAGAATTCAAGGGAAAAATAAATTTCTCGGGAATGAATAAATGTAGCTTTGATCAATTGTGCCTTGGGAGCATGAATTATTTCTCATCCATAGGGGAAAAAATGAAATAGAGAAAAAAATTTTAAAGATTACAAAGGGCTTCAATCATGTAAGAAGAGATAAGTACATGTAGGAGTAGTTTTGCCCAACAAAGGCACTTTATAAAAAGTAAAATCACAAAATGCAAGCTTAAAGAATATGTTTATAGTACATGTTCACATATACACAGATGTTCACAACCAATAAGATTATATACTGAGCTCGAAGCACCTGAGTGGCTCAGTCGATTAAGCATCGGACTTGGGCTCAAGTCATGATCTCACCGTTTGTGAGTTAGAGCCCCATATTGGGCATGCTGTGGTCAGCCTGTCAGCCTGTGAGAACAGAGCTCACTTTGGATCCTCTGTTCCCCCTCTCTCTGCCTCTCCCCTGCTTGTGCTCTCCCCAAAATAAAAAAAAAATTAAAAAGATAATATACTGAGTTCTAAAATGTATAAGAAAGGCACAATTAACCAGGGTGAAATGGATAAAATATTAGTACACATTCTACAGAAGAGCAAACAATATTGCAAAATTTAATTGGAATGTTTTATATCAATAGTGATTAAGGAAATGTAAATCAAGATTATAAAAAAATTCCATTTTATGCCCATTTAATTAGAAAGAAGTGAAAAAGTCTGACCATGCCAAAGCTGGAGAGTACATGGTCTACAGCATACATTCTAAACAGAAGGATATTTTCTCTAAGGGAGCAAAAATTGTTTCTGGCTTGTGATATAAAAATCTTATTTTTTTAGTTTAAAATATTCTTTTGTATCATATCCTTTTTATTTACACATGGAATAAAAATCATATTTCTGTATATATACACACAGTTATTACCATATGATTGTAGTATTAACATTTCATGGTGGTGATTATACAAATGTACAAAATAGGCTGTTGCGGGTGACAATGAAAAAATAAGATTCAATCTGCAAGTGGTCCACAGGTTGTATTTTACATCACATTTGGTAGTGTAAATCAATACAGATAATTTGGGAAGTTTGTCATTATCTTCTACAGTGGATTATTTATGTATCTTATGACACAAAACTCTATTCTTGAATAGATACCCAAGAGGAGATCTTGCACATGAAGTGGAGAAGATATGTGTAAGAATGCTCATAACAGCATAATGAACAAGATAAAAAATTCCAGAAATAAAATGCTCATCAATGGGATTTTTGATCAATGAAAACTGGTGTTTTTACACAACAGAATATTATGCAACAAAGAAATGACAGATACACCCACAACAAAAGTGAATCTAAATAATAATATGTTAAGGAGGAAGTCATTCCCCAAACATCACTTATGGAATATGTTTAAAAAAATTAAAGTCTATACTTTATTCAGATTTCATTAGTTTTTTTTTTTTTTTTTAATTTCCCGGAACTCTCTCAGGATACCATGTTACATTGTATTCTCATGCCTCTATAACCTACTCTAAACTGTGACAGTTTTTAGACCTCCCTTGTTTTTGATAATCTTGATAGTTTTGAGGAGTAGTGGTCAGTTATTTTGTAGAATGCCTCTCAGCTGGAGTTTGTCTGATGTTTTTCTTATGGCTAGACTGGGATTGTGGGCATTTATAAGGAATATCATACAGGTGAAGTGACATTCTCAACACATCCTATCAAAGGTACATAGGGTACGTACTATCAACATCACTTAATCCCTGACAATGTTAACCTTTATCGTCTGGCTAAGGTGGTGCTTACCAAGTATCTCCTCTGTAGTTACTTTTTCTCTCTTTTCATAGGATTCTCTTTGGAAGCAAATCACTAAGTACAGCTTCCTCTTAAAGAGTGGGGAGTGAAGCTTTACCTCCTGGTGAGGTATGTCTACATAAATTATATGGAATTCTGTATGTGACACTTTTTAATAAAATAAAAGCAACTGAAATAAAAGTAGTTAGAAAGACCTGTGTATTTACTCAAACTATTTTAAATATTAGCAACTGGACGATTAAGGCAGTGAGATTTGGGATGGGAAGATGCAGGTATGAGAGGGAACAGCATGGTCTGAAGTTGATAGTGGAGCATGAAACAAGGATTACCACAAATCCGTTTCTGCACACTTGAAATTCAAGTGTGTTCAAATTATAATTTTGTATTATTTTTGTGTGTGCTTAATGATATTCCCCAGAATTCTATCTGACACATTAATATTTTTGTTTCTTCCTTTTTGTTTTCAGTTTGTTTTTTCCTTAACCTTTGCAACTCTCTTTATTTTCAGTGTTTATTCAGTTCTTTCTTCCCACTTGGTCGGTTTTTATAAGCTTTATAAGTCATAAACATTTTCCTAGGTTTCCAAGGAATTTTATATTTTAGTTTTTGCATTTATTTTTGTGATGCATTTTGAATTAATTTTTGTATGTGGTGAGAGGTATAAATTAATTTTTTGCATATAGATATCCAATTGTTTCAGCACTTTGTTGAAAAGATTATCTTTTTTCCACTGAAAAAAAATTTTGTATCCTTGCTGAAAAATCAACAACCATGTAGGCGTAGATCTATTTCTGGACTCTCTTGCTTTGGTCTATCAGGATGTCTTGATATAAATTCCATGCTGTTTTGATTTATAATGTCTAGAATTACAATGCTAGTATTAGAATTAGTTAGGCCTCCAATTTTGTTCTTTTTCAAGTTGTTTTGGAAATCCTCTGTCCTTTGAATTTCTATGTGAAAATTTAGGATAAACTTACCAATTTCCACAAAAACCTTGTTGGGATACTGATTCAAATTGATTTGAATTCATAGATCAATTAGGGGATAACAAATCTTCTAATATTATTGAATCTTCCAATGATTTAATATGGCATATCTCTCTGTAATTTCTCTTCTGTAATTTCTCTCTGCAAATTTTTTAGTTTTTAGTAAACTGGGCTTGCACATTTGTCAGATTTATCACTAAATATTTAATATTTTTATTCTATAAAAATTTATGTTTTTAGTAGAATACAATTCTACTCAAACTCCTCCAGAAAATGAAAGTAGAAATAATATATCCCAAATCATTATGTGGCCAACATTACTTTGATAGAATACCCATCTCTCATGTACACAAATATGCAAAAGTTCTTTTTTTCTTAAGTTTATTTACTTATTTTGAGAGACAGAGAGAGTGAGTGGGGGGAGGGGTAGGGAAAGAGGGAGAGAGAGAGAATCCCAAGCAGGCTCCAGACTGTCCGTGCGGAGCTGTTGTGGGGCTCAATCCCACAAGTGTGAGACCATGAGACCTGTGTCGAAACCAAGAGTGGAACGCTCAACTGACTGAGCCACCCAGTTACCAGATACAAATATACAAAACTTTAATAAAATTTTAGAAAAATCAAATCCACAATACATAAAAGGGATACTGCATCATGGCCAGTAAACTTTATACCTGGAAAGTAAAGTTGGTTTGACATTTATTATTTCTGGTAGTTTTTCTGTAGATTCTATTGAATTTAATGCACAGATAATCATGGCATCTGCTAATAAATGCAGTTTTACTCTTCTTTTTCATTTGGAGTGCCTTGTTAATATCTTTCTTAACTTATCACACTTTCTTGAACACTCAATTCAATGGTGAACAGCGGTAGTGAACCAGATAACCTTGTTTTTTCCCTGGTGTTAGCAGAAAATTCTCTCTCTATAAGGTATGATGTTAATGGTTGTTTTATTGTCTTATGCTTTTGGTAAGGTTGCGAAGCTTCCTTTATATTCTAATTTTCTTATAGCTTGCACCTATAATACAGGTTGAATTTTTTCCTTATCAATAAATTTTATCATGGTTTTTCATTTTTAGTCTATTAGTAGGCTGAATAATATCCTCTAGTTTTCTCATGAGGCTGTATGGTTATGATATCACCAAAAGGATATAAGCAGCAGTGTCATTTGAAAATTATAAGTACCCTTAAAGGAAATTTGTACATCGTTCTTCTTCCTCCTCAATTTATAAGGGCTTTAATTTTTTTTTTTAATTAAAATTTTCTCTCTTTGGCTGGAGCTGAACAATGGTATGTATCAAAACTTAGTGGCTTAACACAACAAACATTTAAAAGCTCATCATTTAATAATTATCTAGAATATTAACCCAGTCTCCTTAACATGATGATGGGCACAGAGTTCACAAATACAGCAAGAGGGGTATTTGAAAATCCTCATAAAGGTTAAAAATTCCCACAACATCAATGCTACCACATTATATAAGTCAGTGTGATTCACAAGGCCACCCTAGATGCACCTCTTTGTAAGAAAGACCTGGAAAATACCAGAGTGATATTTGTTATTAACTACAAAGTGGTATCTCCCTGTTGAAGGGTGTAGACTAACAAGTTAGAAAGAGCAAGTGTCCTTGATGAATGTAAAACTACTACACGATTTCTTCATTGTTTATCTCAGGACATCAGTTTTTGAAAAGGAAATAAACCTACAGTTAATTTAAGCCGCATTTATTTTGTGATTAACAAACTAACAACTTTCAAGAATCATGCTTACAAATATACGATTCAGCCTGGATTCTTCTGTAGGGGAGTCAAAACTTTACCTCTACCCATCTCAGGTTCTCATTTGGGGCTCTTAAACAAAAAGAGATTGACAAGAGGAAAAAAAAAACAGTTTATTAATGTATGCAGTGCATATCACATGGGAGAAACCTAAAATAAAAATAACTTACATCGGTGATTTAGAATTCCGGTTCACATAGCAGCTTCAGCAAACAACAATACGTGTATTGAGAAATGATTGGACAAAGGAAAGCAGTTTTAGGCTTCCACAGTGGCAAACTGAGAGAAGGTAAATATATATGGGGAAAAAAAAACCCCAACAACTAATGGACTAAGCTTTATTTGCAGATTTCTCTGGTGCCATCTCTGGGGTGATGAGTCTGTTTCCAGCAAAACAGACTCCAAATTTGAGCCTTTAGCTCAACATGCTTTTTATGTCAAGGAGGCATATTTGGGGATGACATTCCTTCATTCCCCCACATAGTGATGCTGGGTGATTGCTTCTCCCACACTACAGCTTTGAGGTTTATTTCCCAGGAAGTGTAAACTAAAAGATTTCTAGATTTGGAGACAGCAGAGAACATAGGTGGGCATCATACCAAAAGATGGAGCAATTAAAAACTATATTCTTTTTTTTTTTTTAATTTTTTTTTCAACATTTATTTATTTTTGGGACAGAGAGAGACAGAGCATGAACGGGGGAGGGGCAGAGAGAGAGGGAGACACAGAATCGGAAACAGGCTCCAGGCTCTGAGCCATCAGCCCAGAGCCTGAGGGGGGGTTCGAACTCACGGACCGCGAGATCGTGACCTGGCTGAAGTCGGACGCTTAACCGACTGCGCCACCCAGGCGCCCCTAAAAACTATATTCTAAACAAATGTGAGGTGCGCCGGGATTCCTCCCTCACTTGCATGCCAGAATACTGGCTATCAGACTGCTATCCATTATTCAGTCATTCATATTTCCCAAAGGAAAGGCTCAAATATACTGAAATTGAAGATTTACCCATAAATGACCCAGAATTAAAGTAAATTCTCAAAGCAATAAAAAAATCATGTTATGTAAAGAATAAAATGTGCATTTTAGACATTTTGTCTTTATCAAGAGCCTTTAACAAACAATGTGCTAAATAAATGTGGAAAAATACAGACACAAACAAAAGCATCAAATAAAAATATATGGAGGAAATGTGCAATGTAGCAGGATCTCTTTTGCAACTTCTGAACTCTGTCATTGTAACAAGAAAATAGCCGTGGAGAAATAGGAATGAATGAGCATGGCAGAGTTCCCATAAAATTTTACTGACACTGAAATTTAAAATGCATATAATTTTCATGTGTCATAAAATATTTTTTTTACATTTTTTCCAATCATTTAAAATTGTACAATTTAAAAATGTGAAAAATGTTTCTAACTCACAGGCATGTAAAATCTTGTGGCTGACCAGATTGGATCCAAGTGATGAAATTTGAAGTGGGGTTCGTGAGCAAATGGCTAAGAAAAAATTCTTAAGACATTTTTAGTGCGACAAGGTGATTTTATTATAGCACAGGGACAGCACCCATGGGCAGAAAAAGCTGCTCCAGGATTGTGAGGAGCAACTGATTATATATTTTTAAGTCTGTGCAGGGAGGAGGTGGTAGAGATAACGTTAGTTTCTAAGGAATTTCTGTAGGCTGAAAGCTGGTTCTTACAAGATTCAGAATTTTAGCTATTGTCAAGATAAGGTTGCTTTTAGTTTTTAAAAGATGTTACATTAAGGCCTTAAGGCAGCTCTGAACTTCCCGAGGAATGTTACTGGAGCTGCACATCTCTGGTATCTATCAGTGGGCTGTAAGCTGCAAGGAGATTTAATTTAAACTACATTTGTCTTGCCTTTGTTTCCCTCATCACAAGGGGTATACAGAGTGCTGACTCCTGATTTAAAGAGTTATCTTTTAGAGAAATTTAAAATGAGAAAACAAGGGGAGACTGGGTGACTCAGTCAGTTAAGTGTCTGACTGCAGCTCAGGTCATGATCTTGTGGTTTGTGAGTTCAAGCCCCGCTTCGGGCTCTGTGCTGACTGCTCACAGCCTGTAATGGGCTTCAGATTCTGTGTCCCCCCCCCCCCCCCTGCCCCTCCCATGCTCAGGCTGTGTCTCTCTCTGTCTCTCAATAATAAATGTTAAAAAAATAAAATGAGAAAATAAGATTTTATTTTATAGTCATTTAGTCCATTTTAAAACTTGTAATTTCTTTGTGTAGATCAGGTTCTTGACCCATATTATATTACCTCTATATGAAATACTTTATACACATTTTTTAAAGTGGGAAATAAATGTCTTTAAGTTTTTATCTTGGACAGTCTTTCTCCTTTGTATGTGAAGGATATTTTCACTGGATATACAATTCTAGGTCTGCAGTTTCTCGTTTTATTTTTTTTTTTTTTCCTGTCTTGTAGCAGTTTAGAGATGTTACTCTATTGTTTCCTTGCTTGCATGGTTTCTTATGAGAATTCATCTGTATTCCTATTTCCCCTTATCCTGATTTCTTTTCTTTTTTTTTAATCTTTCTTTCTTTCTTTCTTTCTTTCTTTCTTTCTTTCTTTCTTTCTTTCTTTCTTCTTTCTCTCTCTCTCTTTCTTTCTTGAGAGAATGAAAGCAGGGGAGGGACAGAGTGAGGGTGACAGAGGATCCAAAGCAGGCTCTGCGCTGGCAGCAGTGATCCTGATGTGGGGCTCAAACTCACCAGCCTTGAGATCATGACCTGAGCTGAAGTTGGGTGCTTAGCCCACTGAGCTACCCAGGCGCCTCTTTATCCTTATTTCTTTTATAGATGCTTTCTCGTCACTTTTCTGGCTGCCTTCATAATTTTCTCTGTCTCTGTTTTAAGTAGTGTGAACACCATATGTTATGTGCAGTAGTTTTGGTATTTTTCCTGGTTGGTGTTCCCTGAACGGTGTGGATCTCTGGATTTGTGTCTGTCATTTATTTTGGAAAAATTTTAGCCATTATTTATCAAACTTATCTTCATACTTATCTGTAACTTACCTGTGATTTCAAAAAAAAATTTTAATGTTTATTCATTTTTGAGAGACAGAGAGAGAGAGAGCATGAGTGGGGAAGGGGCAGAGAGAGAGGGACACACAGAATCTGAAGCAGGCTCCAGGCTCTGAGCTGTCAGCACAGAGCCTGATGCTGGGCTCGAACTCACGAACTGCGGGATCATGACCTGAGCCGAGGTCGGAGGCTCAACTGACTGAGCCACCCAGGTGCCCCCCTGTGATTTCAATTACACATGTGTTGCACTATTTGGTATTGTCCCACAATTATTGGATGCTCTGCTTTCTCTTTTTTTTTTTAATTTTTTTTTCAACGTTTATTTATTTTTGGGACAGAGAGAGACAGAGCATGAACGGGGGAGGGGCAGAGAGAGAGGGAGACACAGAATCGGAAACAGGCTCCAGGCTCTGAGCCATCAGCCCAGAGCCTGCCGCGGGGCTCGAACTCACGGACCGCGAGATCGTGACCTGGCTGAAGTCGGACGCTTAACCGACTGCGCCATCCAGGCGCCCCTCTGCTTTCTCTTTTAAAAATGTTTTTTCTCTTTACATTTCATTTTAAAGAATTTATATTGATTTATCTTCATGTTCATTAATTCTAATAATTTTGGGGAGATGTATAAAGTCTACTAATGAGAACAGCAAAGACATTCTAAATCTAGGTTACTGTGTTGATTTCTAACATTTCCATTTTTTTCTTAGAGTTCCCATCTTTCCCCTAAAATGAAATTTATGATCTTCCATGTTGTCTATTATTTCCATTACATGACATATTAATCATAGTTACTTTAAATTCTCTGTCAGAAAGTTACAGGTAAGTTGAAAAAAATAGTAAAAAAAAAAAAAAACCCTTTCCTTAAAAGTCTCCACTTCCCACAATGTTTATGTTTTACATAATCATAGAACAATGATCAAGGATAGAAAATTAAACAGTATCTTGACTATACCTTATGGCTAAAGACAAAAGGTCATACCCGATTGCTGTAATCTAGTAGGGAAAAGTGTTTTTCACAATTTTGTTTTAAATTAAAAAATACTTGATTCATAGTATTTTCCATTATTGTGGAGATATAAATATGTTTAATAGTTTTTGACCAGTGGTTTACTTGGTAATAGATTGTAAATTTTACAAATATGAGGGAACTGTTGCCATGGCCCAGAAGCTCAGTGGGATCCTGTCCTTCATCCCCAAGATTGAGAAAGGGCGGAAGAAGCTGGACTTCAAGCTGTACTTCAGCTGTACCTCATACTTGGTCACAACGCCCTGCTACAGCGATGCCTTTGCCAAGTTGCTAGAGTCTGGGGACCCGAGCATGAGCTCACTCAAAGTCAACGGTATTAGTATGTCCTTCCAGAACCTTCTGGCATAGATCTGTTTTCATCACCATTTTTCTGTGGTGGAGAGAGTACACTCCTGCACCTCCGTGTATATACAGCCGCTCCATCCAGGGCCACCATGCGGGTCTGCTGGTGAACAAGGAAAGAAGTCCCTATTACTGGATGGGAAAGCAGTGAATGGATGTTGCTGAGCAACTTGCTGGAGGAGATGAAGGTGACGCCGGCCAAGTGCTGAGCCCGGCCTGCAACCCTTGGAGACAGTGCACGACGTGGGCCAGGACAGGAGCCAGGTGGCCCGGGTCCACCGTTGCCCACCGTTCAAAAGGAGAGGTGATATGTTGTTATGCTGGTTTATCTTGTCATTTTTACTTTGACTCTTTCTACTCTCTTTGGCGAGAAGCCCTCATCCAGCCCCCAATCCAAGGGGCGCTGGCAGCTAGGCCGGCCCCCTGGGGGAAAAGCTTACCTGCCAACAGGCTGAGGACACTCAGTGGACTGCCCAGGGTGGTGTGTCTTGCTTCTGTGAGGCCATCTAAGTCCTACAAGTCCCCCAGATATCTTGCTTGGGGGCACCTGCTCGCCGCAGAGGCGCTCTCTGTCACCCTCACAGCTGTGATCCAGGACACCTGGTGGCCAGAGGGTTGTTCAGCCTGCTGTCCCTTGTGTTCTCTGCGTCCCACTGGTACGTTCATGTGCTGGGCCCGGAGCAGGGGGCTGCCACCTGGGGTGGGGGTCCACACGGGATCCTTGATGGAGTAGGATCTGGACCTTGCTGGTTTACATTTTTTTCCTGTTCAATGAAATGTGTCTTAGTAAGCACTGTTTGCTGAGTGGTGGGACTGTTTGGGATTATAGGTCCTGTCACTGAATGCTCCGCAGGGTTTGTTCCCACATTGTGCCCGCAGTTGCCAGGAAGGCCCCGTCCTGGGGTGGCCCCAACCCCTGGAATGCACCTCATGGGCAGGCCAAGGGAACTATGGACCAACCCAGTGAAATGCACTTCCTTAGAGATGATGGTCCTCAGTGACAATTAATTTCCTTTTGATGAACACTGTCACTTTAACATGTAATCTAGTATAGAATCCTGTGCAGGATTCTTTTACAAAATATGACTGGAATTTTAATTCAAAATTGTATGATGTGTTAATATAAGAATTTATTCACCATGACATTTCCGCATAAAGGAGAGAGGGATGTATCACACTGCCATAATGATTTTGTGTCACGATGATCCAATAAACTTGTAAACAGAAAAAAAAATATGAGGGTACTGTTAATGAGCTTTTCCAGTTGTTGCCTTATTTATTTATTTCCAAAGAATGCTATCCATATATGTATTTCTAATTGTGATGAATCTAACTTGACTGCCTAATTTATGATTTTATTTTGATAATTATTCCTCATGTGCTGAAGAAGAAACTGCATTCTTTTGTTTTGGGGGCCCATACACACATTATACATGTGCATGTTTATATATATTTTAGCAGGTGCCTATCATATCAGTCTTTTTTTAAGTATACTTCTTTATATTTTTTCTGATTTCCTGTCTGCTTTATTTTTTAATATTTAGTGAGATATGTGATGATCTCCCACTATGATGGTGAACTTGGCAACTTGTTTCTGTAGCATGTTTTCTATATAGAAGCTATTTTATTAATTACAATTTGAGACTAGTTTTATTCAGTTCTAAATTTAAGTTTTATCAATATAAGAATACTTCTATTTTAATAATATCCTTCTTACATTGGTGCCTTTAACTTATCTATGCATTTGAACTAAATCAGAAGTTGATAAGATGTCTATACAGCCTCCAGAAAGGTAGGAGAATTCTGGTAGCTCCTCGTCTTTGCTTATCTGTCTTCTCAATAGTAGCCAGTCTAGTTTGTGTAAAGTGGCCTCACATCATGATTTTAACTTTAATTTCCATACTAACGATGTCAAATTAGTATGTTTCTGTGAACTCATTGGCCATAAGCTGTCAAATAAATGGATGTTCTTTTGTCCATTTTTATGGTGATATGTTTGTCTTCTAATTATTGAATTCATAGGCATTCTTATATACTCAGGATAAAAGTCCTACGTCAAGATACATGAATCAGGGGCGCCTGGGTGGCGCAGTCGGTTAAGCGTCCGACTTAAGCCAGGTCACGATCTCGCGGTCCGTGAGTTCGAGCCCCGCGTCAGGTTCTGAGCTGATGGCTCAGAGCCTGGAGCCTGTTTCCGATTCTGTGTCTCCCTCTCTCTCTGCCCCTCCCCCGTTCATGCTCTGTCTCTCTCTGTCCCAAAAATAAATAAACGTTGAAAAAAAAAATTAAAAAAAAAAAAGATACATGAATCATAAGTATTTTCTCTTAGTCCATATTTTGCCTTTTCATATCAAATGTGATGTCCTTTGAAGAACACATTTTTTAAATTTTGATAAAGTCAAATTTATCATTTAAAATAATAGTGTTTCATGTGTTTTTTTCTGAGGGATGCTTACCTCCTCCAAGTTTTCAAAGATAAACTGTGTGTTTTTCTATAAGTTTAATAGTTTTGGTTTCATGTTTAGGTCTGTGAATCCACTTTAAGTCAATTAGGGTACATGACACAAGGTGGGATCCAGGAGCATTTTATTTTATTTATTTATTTATTTTTTATGGCTAGTTATTTCTGCACTATTTGTTGAAAAGAATTCTCTTTTTCCAGTGAATTTCTCTTTGCTAAAAATAAAAAAATCATACACATGCAGTCTTTCTGCATTCTCTTTTCTGCCTCACTGATATATTCTTATGCCAATACAACAGTTTTCTGATTGCTATATCTTAATATGAAATCTAAATCTAAAACCAGTTTAAGTCCTCTGATTTTCTTTTTTTTTTAACGTTACTGCTATTCTATATTCTTTGCGTTTTCATAAAAATAACAGAATCAGCTTTTCAACTTTTTACAAAATATGACTGGAATTTTAATTCAAATGGTATTAACTTTATAGCTCAATTTGGGGGAATTCAATAAGTTAATAATACATCTTAACAATTCATGAGTATAGTATATCTCTGTATTTAAGCTTTCTGGAATTTCAGCAGTGCAGATTTCAGTACAGAGGGCTTGTGGATGTTTTGGTAAGTTTATTCTAGGTTTTTAAATTTTTTAATGCTCTCCTAGATGGTGTTTTTAATGCTGTTATTCAATTGTCCATTGCTTATAGTGGAAATGCATGTTCTTATTAAGTTAAATTAGTATCTTGCAATCTTTGTGAACTTAGAAATTTCCTTTTTTTGTAGATGCCTTGAAATTTTAAAACATTTGTTTTTGAGATAAAATATATATAAAATAAAATTTACCAATTTTAACTGTATGATTTAATGGGTTATGGTAAAAGTATACATTCATGGGGCGCCTGGGTGGCTTGGTCGGTTAAGCGTCCGACTTCGGCTCAGGTCATGATCTCACGGTCCGTGAGTTCGAGCCCCGCGTCAGGCTCTGTGCTGACAGCTCAGAGCCTGGAGCCTGTTTCAGATTCTGTGTCTCCCTCTCTCTCTGCTCCTCCCCTGTTCATGCTCTGTCTCTCTCTGTCTCAAAAATAAATAAACGTTAAAAAAATTAAAAAAAAAAGTATGCATTCATTAAATCATCATTAAACTCATGTAGGGGTGCCTGGCTGGCTCAGTCAGTAGAACATGTGACTCTTGATCTCAGAGTTGTGAGTTCAACTCCCATGTTGGGCCTAGAGTTTAATTAAAAATCTAAAATAAAGTTGTGATATAGAATATTTCCATAGTCCGAAAAATTTTTTCATACACTTTCACGTTCAACCCCTTACTCCATTATTAGCCTCTAAGAATCACTGATCAGCTCTGTCCCTATATTTAATTTTCTAGAACTGCATACAAATGGAATTTACAGTATTTATCTTTTTGTAATAACATCTTTCTCTTGGCATAATGCTTTAGAGATTGATTTATGTGTTTATATCAGCAGCTTGCTCTTTTCATTGCTTAGTAGTATTTTTATTACATAGATGTATTGCAATTTATCCATTACCTATTGAACCTGAATTTGGTTTACTTCCTTTTTTTTATGTTTATTTATTTTTGAGAAGAAGAGAGAGACAAAATGAGCAGGGGAGGGACAGAGAGAGAAGGAGACACAGAATCTGAGGTAGGCTTCAGGTTCTGAGCTGTCAGCACCAGCCTGACACGGGGCTCAAACGCACTAACTGCGAGATCACGACATGAGCCAAAGTCAGACATTCAACCGACTGAGCCTCCCAGGAGCCCCTATTTCCTTTTTTTAAACTCTTATGGTAAGGCTGCTATTAACAATCATATACATAACTTTGTGATGATATAAATTTTCATTTCCTTTAATAAAATAATTGGGGTGATTATTGATTTAGAAAGTGTATATTTGATTTTAATGATACTCCATACTGGTTACAAAGGAGCCGCACATTTTGCATTTACTTACCAGCAATGTGTGAAAGTTCAACTTGCTCCAAATCCTATCAACACTTGGTATTCTCAGTGTTTTTAACTTCAGTCATTCTCATGGGTATGTATTGACTTAACTAGCATTACCCTGATAACTAGTCATATTAAGGCTCTTTTCATTTGATTAACATTCATATAGCTTGTCTGGTAATGTTTCTGTTAAAGTTTTTGCCTACTTTTTTTTTTGCCTTTAATTTTTGAGTTATAAGAGGTTTTTATGTGTTGTAGATAACTTCTAATAGATAAATGTTTCTCAAATATTTTTTTCCCAATCCATACCTAGTCTTCTCCTCCTATCTCCCAGGTTTTGGCAAACACCATTCTATTACTTTCTATCTCTATGATTTTGACTACTTTAACTACTTCATATAAGTGGAATCATACAGATTTTGTCTTTTTGTTTGGTGCCTGGCTTATGTCACTTAAAAAATGCCTTCAAAGTAAATGTATGTTGTAGCATATGTCAGAATTTCCTTCCTTTTTAAGGCTGAACAATATTCTGTTGTTTATATATATCATATTTTGCTTATCCATTCATAAATTGATGGGCACCTGGATTGCTTCCATGTTTTAGCTACTGTGAATTATGCTGCTACAAACGTGGGTGTACAAATATCACTTTGAGATCCTGCTTTTAATTATTTTGAGTATGTACCTAGAAGTGGAATTGGTCGATCTGATGACAGTTTTATTTTTAATATTTTGAAGAATCCACTATGCAGATCTTCCTCAACTTATGATGGGGTTATATTATGATAAACCTATCATAAGTCAAAAATAACATAAGTCAGAAGTGCATTTAATGTACCTAATCTACTGAACATCATAGCTTAGCCCAGCCTACCTTAAATGTGCTCAGAACACTTACATTAGCCTACCGTTGGACAAAATCAATGAACACAAAGCCTATTTCATAATAGTGTTGAATATATCATGTAGTTTATTGTATATTGTATCAAAAGTGAAAACAGGTGGTTGTAGAGGTACAGAATTGATGTAATGGTATTGATTGGTATCCCTTTCATGTTACTATGGCTGACTGAGAGCTACAGCTCACTGCTGCTGCCCAGCATCTTGAGCGAATATCATACCACATCCCCCTAGCCCGGGAAAAGATCAAAATTCAAAGTACCATTTCTACTGAATGCACATTGCTTTTGCACAGTTGTAAAGTCAAAAAATAGCAAGTTGAACCGTCATAAATTGGGGGCCATCTGTACTGTTTCTCCAGCTATACAGCTTTACATTCCCCCCAAAAGTGTACAAGGTTCCAATTTCTCCACATCCTCACCCATGCTTTCTTTCTTTCTTTCTTTTTATTTATTTATTTATTTATTTATATAATTTTTAAATATTTATTTATCTTTGAGATAGAGAAAAAGAGTGTGAGTCAGGGAGGGGCAGAGAGAGAGGGAGACACAGAATCTGAGGCAAGCTCCAGGCTCTGAGCCGACAGCACAGAGCCCAACGCGGGGCTCGAACCCACAAACCATTAGATCGTGACCTGAGCCCGAGTTGAATGCTTAACCGACTGAGCCACCCAGGTGCCCCTCTTTTCTTTTTAAATAGTAGCCATCCTAATTGGTGTGAAGTGATATCTCACTGTAGATTTGATATGCATTTCCCTAATGATTAGTGATGGTGAGCATCTTTCCATGTGATTTTTTTTTTTAATGTTTATTCATTTTTGAGAGACAGAGAGACACAGTGTGAGCAGGGGAGAAGCAGAGACAGGGGAGACACAGAATCCGAAGCAGGTTCCAGGCTCTGAGCTGTTAGCACAGAGCCTCACGTGGGGCTCAAACTCACAAACCAAGAGATCATGACCCAAGCCGAAGTCAGTCGCCCAACCAACTGAGCCACCCAGGTGCCCCACATGTGATTGTTATTTGTATATCATCTTTGCAGAAATGTCTATTAATTTCCTTGCCCAATTTTGAGTCTTATTTTTTTGCTTTTTGTTGTTGAATTTTAGGAATTCTCTGTATATTCTGAGTACTAGTCACTTATCAAATATGTGACTTGAAAGTATTCTCATCCATTCTGGGAATTGCATTTTTATTCTGTTGTCTTTTGAAGCAAAAATTTTTTTAATTTTCATTAAGCCTTTTTTGCCTGTATTTTCTTTTGTTCTCTATGCAATTGGTGTCCTATCAAACAAATATCAATAAATAATTGACAAATTCAATATAGCTTTAGCTTCATTTTAGTTATTTTTTTCCCTAGTATCATTTAGTGTAAAATCATTCAGCTCAGATTTTTTTCGTTTTTTAATTCCACTTTGATTCATGTATTTTTAAAATGTTTGTTTATTTATTTATTTATTTATTTATTTATTTATTTATTTTGAGAGACAGAGGGAGAGAGAGCATGAACAGGGAGGGGCAGAGAGGGAAAGAGAGAATCTCAAGCAGGCTCCATGCTGTCAGCACAGAGCCTGATGTGGGGCTCAAACTCTTGAACCATGATATCCTGAGCTGAATTTAAGAGTTGGATGTTTAACTAACTGAACCACCCAGGCACCCTGATTCGTGTATTTTTTTAAGTTTCTTTTATTTATTTTTAGAGAGAAAGAGCACTCCAGAGAGTGAGTATGTACATGGGCAGGGGAGGGGGAAAAAGAGGGAGGACCAGAGGGAGAGGGAGAGAGCGAATCCCAAGCAGGTTCTGCACTGCCAGCACAGAGCCCCTTGCAGGGCTCCAAGTCGGGAATAGTGAGATCATGACCTGAGCCAAAATCAAGAGTCAGGTGCTCAACCAACTGAGCCACTTAGGTGCCTCTTTGATTCATATATTTTTAGATGTTATTTAGCTCTAGCTATTTGGAGATTTTTCTAGATGTATTATTATAATTATTATGGATTTCTAATTAAATTACTATTTTCCTATTGTGGATTAACTAAGAAATAAAAGCATGAAAATTTTTGAAGACTAAATAATGATAAATTGTGTTTGGCAAGTAGGATTGTGAAATTAAAATGAATAATTTAAAAAATCAACAAATCTCCTGTTTAGATGTTTGTTTTATTTTCTCTAAAATATGGTAGCCATCTGGTGTTTTGAATTGAATATATTTCAGCCTAGGGAATAGAACAGGAAATTGTGTATGCAGTAGTTTTCATGGAGTTTTTAATTCAGTCTTTAAAAAAGTCTGTGATATAAGGCTGGAATTCTTAAGGATTTTAAATGAGAAATACCTGAAAAGTAAAATGGTTAGCCAGCCCATGTGCACACTTCTTTTTGGTACCAATCACTACTAGAATCCAATTCTACTAATTCCAAATTCTTATTTTTTCCACAATAATTTACCTATATTTAGATTAGAGATTAGATAAAAATAATTCATGATAAATAGAGTTTTTTCCTTTTAATTCTGAGATTTTTGTATAATTGATGGCGAAATTTTCTGATTAACTTGTTTTGATTCTTCTTTCTTTCTTTCTTTCTTTCTTTCTTTCTTTCTTTCTTTCTTTCCTCTTTTTAAGGACTGTCTCATCTTAATTATGTGAGGGGACAAAATCCCTTTAAGATACCCTTTTCACCTAGAGTATTTAATGCACCTTCTGGGGTTTATAGTCAAAAGAAATTTACATTTTTAGTTCACCAAACCCTGGAGACCAATCATAAACTCATATAGCACTTCTCTATTGTTGCCATTAATCATATTTACCCTTGGAGAATATTTATATAAATTATTTTAAATTTAAGATGAAGTTATCCTCAGGGTAACATTTTGGAATCAGTTTACTCTGATGGTTTCCAAATACTGTGATTCCCACTGGATGCCTAAAATAATACTCCATTTTCACAGTTAAATGTACCAGTTAGAGACATACCTATGAGAGAAAGAATCATACCTTTAAAAAGGTTAATAAGAAGATGGGACCCCACTGGTCTCAAGATACAATTGCCTCAAGATACAACTGGGGCGTGAGGTAGATAATTCCTCAAACTTCCTCAGACAAATTGATCTTGTTTTGGCATAATTAGCTATGGGTTACACCAGGGCAACCAGATGATTCCCACTGGTGGAGTGAAACTTTTGTATCCTGCTATGAATCATCTTAAATAAAGCTCATGTAAAACAACTCTTGATTTTAATCAGTCTCATTGGACCTTATTTAAAAGTGAATTTAGTCAAAGAACTAAATTAGAAAGAACCTTAGGAAATCCCTGAATAGATGATTACTAGGCAACTCAAGCTTGAAATAGTTTTAAGCGATACATTAAATGTTAAAAAATATAGAGTCAGAGACAACTGTTTCCCTTAAATTTTCATACTTGTCATACACACACAGACCCAGCACACACAATGCACTCCCAAGAATCTTTTAGGTAGATGCCCATATTAGTAGAGTAGTTACCAAAGAGTCCACATGTTAAAAATATATATATATGCAAACACTATTTTCTGACACTTTCCATGAGAAATTATATTTACCCTTGACCATATATTAAAAACAACAACAACAGTCTATTTGAAGGAACAATTTATAGCTTCCAGTTTAAACTCATTTTACGTTCCTAATATCTGGAAGTTAGTTTAGAATTTATTTATGTTTATTATTCCTTCAGTGGAAATAGTAATCTTATGTTATTCATCAGGTTTAAAAAACATAACCTAAAATACGTGTGAAAAAATTAAAGCTCTTTTTCTAAAATGGTTTCCCTTATGTATAGACAAATTTGAACCACAGTTTCTCTTACTTCTAGTACAGACATGTAAAATGACATTTTACCCAATTTCTTGAAAGTTTAAATATATTTTTTTCTTTTAAAATAACCATGGATCTGGGGCACCTGGGTGGCTCAGTTGATTAAGCGTCCGACTTCGCTCAGGTCATGATCTCACAGTTCGTGAGTTCGAGCCCCGCATTGGGCTCTGTGCTGACAGCTTGGAGCCTGGAGCCTGCTTCAGATTCTGTGTCTCCCTCTCTCTCTGCCCCTCCCCCGCTCATACTGTCTCTCTCTGTCTCTCAAACATAAATAAACATTAAAAAATAATTTTTTAGGGGCGCCTGGGTGGCGCAGTCGGTTAAGCGTCCGACTTCAGCCAGGTCACGATCTCGCGGTCCTTGAGTTCGAGCCCCGCGTCAGGCTCTGGGCTGATGGCTCGGAGCCTGGAGCCTGTTTCAATTCTGTGTCTCCCTCTCTCTCTGCCCCTCCCCCGTTCATGCTCTGTCTCTCTCTGTCCCAAAAATAAATAAACGTTGAAAAAAAAAATTTTTTTTAATATTTTTTTAAATAACTCTGGATGGCAAGATATAATTAAACAATTTCTTTTGAGATGATGCAAAATTTTTACAGAAAGTTCAAAAAAGATATTTCCATTAGTCAAACATGTTACAATCTTTACCTCCCTTTAATATACTATTATTATTTGTAATCACTTCAAGCTTTTATATACATATATTGTATATATATAACCTTTATATAATATGTATATATTTTTCATATATATATTATACATATATATGTATTATATATATATAATATACATATATATATATAAACTCAGGGTTATTGTTTGATTGGTTAGACTGAGTAGTTGTTTTGAACTACATTAGAAACTATGTTGAGTATGATGCACTATTTTCACCTAGTCCTTTTAACCAGAGCAGTCACAAAACAGAATAATGAATCATCTCAACATTAATGCTCCTAATACTTGATATCAATTAAATATCAAAATCACATCACAAGTTGTAATAACAATTAAGTATATGCACAGGATTTGAGAAATGGCTACCAAAAATATTTTTATTCAAGTCTTCTCAAAGACATCTATTATACTCAGTCACCTTAAAAGAGTTTTTCTCCTGTACCCCACCAAGAGTTAGGGATAACACTGGAAGATAATTACAGGTAGAAATTCCCTGACTATGATGACTAAAATGATAAATATGAAAGAAGAGAGTAAAATGGTGAGAATAATGAGTCTGTAATTTACCCAAAACAATGCAAAGTGGACTGCCTTCAAAAATACAAAGTTCTCTGGGGTGCCTGGGTGGCTCAGTCGGTTGAGCGTCCGACTTCAGCTCAGGTCATGATCTCATGGTCCGTGAGTTCGAGCCCCGCGTCGGGCTCTGTGCTGACAGCTCAGAGCCTAGAGCCTGCTTCAGATTCTGTGTCTCCCTCTCTCTCTGACCCTCCCCTGTTCATGCTCTATCTCTCTCTGTCTCAAAAATAAATAAAAAAACATTAAAAAAAAATTAAAAAAATACAAAGTTCTCATCTAACAAAACTAGTTAAGTATATCCTAACTGGCTACTGACTTAGGAAGTAACAACATACTAACTATGTTAAATTTGGGCCAAAAATAAAACATTTTATACCTTCTGTTTGAGGCTAATCCCAGACACTAAATAATTAAGCTATAATTCAAATGTTTCTTTCATGTTTCCCAGACCTTTTGTCACTTAGAGATAGGGGTTTCTTATTCTAAGTAAGAGATGTAGTGTTCTAAAGCTTTCAAAATTTTAAAGCTTTCCTTAAAGTGGATAGATATTCTTCTTCTTATTTTTAGTTAAATAAGAATTTGATGATAGGTTATCAGAAGATTATGGAATAGAAATTTTTCTTAAAGAAATGTTTGGTTTTACTTGTCTATTTTACAGCATTCATGCATACAAATAACCCTCCAAAAGATTGGAAACCATATTCTACCTAAAGATAGAGGATGGGGGTCAGGAAGAAGGAAGACAATGGAGATTTAAATTTTAGGCACCTGCTTTTAGTGTTTTTAATACTTTCAAATGAGGAATGTGTTGTGCTTTATTATGTCATAGATGTGCGTTAAGTAATTTAACCTAACGATATTCAAAGTCCTTTCTATATGCTTCCTAAATCAATTATCAATTAGAATACACTTGAATATTTTTGACAACTGAGAATTTCATATTTTTTTCAAGCAGTCCATTTCATTTTCAAAAAGCTATGCTTCTTAGAAAGATTTTCTTTATACTGAGCAGAAAGGGGCTTTCCTGTGACTTCCTCTCATTGGTTTTAACTTTATGCTTTCCATATTTGAGAATAAATTAAGCCTCTTGTAAGAGTTCTTTAAACGGGTAATGATAATGACTTTATCTTGTATATATTCAACTTCTCTAATGACTTCAGTTGAACCTTGTTGTGGCCAAACAGCAATTCTGTCCACCCCTATGAATTTGCTCTTTTACTTCATCTGGGTCTTTCAAATCTGGTAACATTTAAAATTGAATGATATTATCAATAATGTATTTATTTAAACTATTCAATGCTTTCTAGGTCCTCCCTGAAGGGTGGAGATATCATCTTTGGACTTCTTTCTTGGAAATCATTGATGGCCATGACAGTAGTCATCTCTGCTGTCAAGCAGCTTGTAAGTTTTTGTGGAGAGAGATGCCAGGGAGTTATAAGTGCTTTACAGAATAATAGAGTTAAGTGACAAAAAATGAGTCATATGTGACATGTTCTTCATTTGATGTATACATAAAACAGAGTGAAGGAGCAAGGGAAGGGAATGATCATATTTCTTTGGGTAGATTTTAAATAATTATAATAAATATAATAGTTTTAATAAAATTGCATATGTCTTAAGAGCTAAAGTGTCACAAAGTGTCAGGTTTTTTTTTAAGTGTAAAAATGTCCAGACATGACATACGTTCAGACACAATCTGCCAAACAAATGGATGACTCCAAATTATTTGTTCTATAAGATTTGAATGATATTTATTGAACACATTTGCATCATTCTGGAATTACTCTTAAAGGCTATGTGCATGCTAGATTTGTTTGATTAATAGAATTATTAAAATATATCTTTATTCATGAAATTTGTGGGGGTGCCTGAGTGGCTCAGTCGGTTGAGCGTCCAACTTCGGTTCAGGTTATGATCTCAAGGTTCATGAGTTAGAGCCCCACGGCAGGCTCTGGGCTGACAGCTCAGAGCCTGGAGCCTGCTTTGGATTCTGTGTCTCCCTCTCTCTCTGCCCTCCCCCGCACATGCTCCGTCTCTCTCTGTCTCTCAAAAATGAATAAACGTTAAAAAAAATTTTAATTCATGAAATTTGTAGGGAAGACCATTGAACATTTTCACCATATAAAGTTATGTCAAGCTAGAATGTACAACAATAGCTTATCTTTCCTAGAAAAGTAAAAAGAGTAAAAACGTAGCTAAGTCTAAGTCTCTACAACATGAGTTAAAATGTTAAAATGGCTTTTGAATCATTGAGGATTTTTGAGTTACTGGCAGGGAATACCTTATCTTGAAATAATGTAAAAAATGATAAAAGAGAGAGAGGGCATTATTGTCTCATGCAATAGAAAATTGTAGCACATTATGAAAACTGGATTCACTAGCCTATGTTGTCCTGACTCAAGATTTATGCAGCTCTGAGCAGTGTTTTCCTCTCATTGACATTACAACCAAATTATTCTCTTTCCTTGTGCTACAGTCCTCAGGAGCTCCAGAGTTATATATTCCCAAGTTCAAGTCCAATGGAAAAGATATCACTTTCTTGTTTGCTTAAGTAAAACCTTAAAAGTTAGTTTGATTGGACCTTACTGGGTCATCAAACTTTGAACCACTCTCTTCTATGAGTGAGGCCTTGGCCACATGCCCACCTGTGTTATGTGGTGCTAACGTGTGGTTTGAGAATTGGTAAGATGTGTTTCTGAAACGAAACAAGGCAAAGTGTCATTGGTTGCTAAGGAGATTAAAAATTCAAAAAATGTCTCTTACATGTTAGCACTAATAAAGGATGAAAGAACAAAAACATAATGAAATGTGTTTAGAATAGATTTCTTTCCTCCAACCACAGTTTTACAGTTTCAGGTATGCCCAACACCTGTTTTTTGTCTATCCATTTCCCATTGCTTTAAAATGGTGGATTCTTCTAATAGAGATGTTTCTTAATCTGTGCTCTCAGAAAGACAGATATCTCCATCTTCTAAAAAGTAAAGTTTGGGTTTAATATTTCCAGTATGCATCAGAGACTTTCTTACTAAAAGAGTTGGAAATTTTTAAGAGTATTGAAAAAGGAAGACTCTAAAAATAAAGTGAATAAGTTCTGTGTACGTTTTATTTCATGAATTTACAGATCGGCACATTCATTATAAAGGAAATTATCAATTTAACATTAATAAGGTGTTCATTGTTTTTGATAAGTTCTCCTACTTGGGAAATAATGTGTGGATAGATCATTCTAGTCATTCCAATCCACTTAAGCCGGAATACAACATACATACTATGTGTAACTGACTTTCACATAAAGAAATAAGACATTTGTACTAGAATGCTCAAGTCTTTAGGAACACAACCATGAAATGGTTGTACCTTTTTCCAATCACTGTTTAACCTCGCTGTTTTGATTTCCCCCTTTGTATTCCTGAACTATTTCAGTCAGTTTCTATAACGTCCAGTTATCTTTTAGGGATTAACATTTAGTGCAATGGAATTTTAAATCTTTCATTTCATTTAATTAAAAACCAAGCCAGTGCCCAGTGGTTTGTAGACCTTGGGTTGGTAAGTCAGGGATGAGAAAGAGGAAAAGGGCAAATGTCTTTACAAACGTGAGGCCCAGGCAGTGATGATAGCCTATAGTTAATTATGTAGTTATGTTGCTGATACGTACAAAGCTATTACGTTTCCTTTTTTTCAGTTCTTTGATTTCTTCCATCAGAGTTTTATAGCTTTCCTCATATAGATCTTACACATATTTTGTTAGATTTGTACCTAAGTTGTTTATTTTTTTCTCTACTCCATTCCTGTCAAACGCTGCCTCTAAAGATTCCTCCAGCGAACCCCAAAATAACAATATTAACTGGATAAGAAATGATTCTCGCCTTTATGTTTACACAATCCCCCAAACTCCGGTGGATACAAGCAAAATATATCTGAAACGTTTTGTCATGTGAGGCTTCGCTCGGATGCATAGGTGCTACATCCCAGCAAGCATCCAAATGGAGAACTACAGTCCAGTTTCACTTTTTAAGACATAGGCTGTTTTCTGTAATTTGGTGGACTTGCTGCTTTTGTTTGCCATGTAGTGTGAGAAGTAGAAAAATCTCATGAACCTGGCTGTTTCACAAGTGTAACAGTTTCACTGCCTCACACCCTCCTCAGCCTTCCTTATACACAGGGAGGTGGTGGGGGGTGACTTCCTACTTTTATTTTTTATATCCAAGTTAGTTAACATATAGTGTAAAAATGGTTTCAGGAGTAGAATTTAGTGATTCATCACTTACATATAACACTGAGTGCTCATCCCGAAAAGTGCTCCTTAATGCCCATCACCCATTTAGCCCATGCCCCCACCCAGCACCCTCAACAACCCTTAGTTTGTTCTCTGTATTAAAGAGTCTCTTACAGTTTGCCTCCCTCTCTGTTTTTATCTTATTTTTCCTTCCTTTTTCCTATGTTCATCTGTTTTGTTCTTTAAATTCCACATATGAGTGAAATCATATGATAGTTGTCTTTCTCTGGCTGGCTTATTTCGCTTAGCATAATACATTCTAGTTCCATCCATGTTGTTGCAAATAGCAAGATTTCATTCTTTTTGATTGCTGTGTACTATTCTATTGTATATATATGCCATATCTTCTTTATCCATTTATCAGTCGATGGACATTTGGGCTCTTTCCATAATTTGGCTATTGTTGATAGCGCTGCTATAAACATTGGAGTGCATGTGTCCTTTCAAGTCAGCATTTTTATATGCTTTGGATAAATTCCGAGTAGTAAAATTTCTGGGTCATAGGGGAGCTCTATTTTTAACTTTTTGAGGAAACTCCATACTGTTTTCCAGAGTGGCTGCACCAGTTTGCATTCCCACCAGCATTTCTCCATAACATTGCCTTGTTTCCTGAGTTGTTGATTTTAGCCATTCTGACAGGTGTGAGGTGGTATCTCATTGTGGTTTTGCTTTGTATTTCCTGATGATGAGTGATGTTGAGCATCTTTTCATGTATCTGTTAGCCATCTGGATGTCTTCTTTGGAAAAGTGTATTTAAGTCTTTTGCCCATTTCCTCACTGGATTATTTGTATTTTGGGTGTTGAGTTTGATGAGTTCCTTATAGATTGTGGATACTAACCTTTTATCTGATATGCCATTTGAAAATATTTTCTCCCATTCCATCGGTTGCCTTTTAGTTATGTTGATTGTTTCCTTTGCTGTGCAGAAGTGGTTTTTTGTTTTTTGTTTTTTTTTAATCTTGATGAGGTCCCAATAGTTCATTTTTGTTTTTGTTTCCCTTGCCTCCAGAGACAAGTCTAATAAGAAGTTCTGTGGCCAAGGTCAAAGGGGTTGTTGTCTGTTTTCTCCTGTAGTATTTTGATGATTTCCTGTCCTACATTTAGGTCTTTCTGCTTTTTTAATAAACCTAATTATTATTGATCCATTTGCAGTCTTATTTAGAATTTCAAGTGCCTCTTGCCTTCAGCTTTGTCCTCATCTGAAATTGTTAAGCAAATGGAAAAATCATCACTCCATGCCTATCGCATATTTAAAACAATAGGTACAGTGAATATAATATGAACTTTTTTGCCTGATTTAAAATTAACAAAAAAGAATTTAATTAGAGAGAGAGTGCAAAAGTGGGGGAGGGGCAGAGGAAGAGAAAGAGAGAATCTTAAGCAGACACCACACTCAGTGTGGAGCCCAACTCGGGGCTCAATCCCATGACCCTGGGATCACGACCTGAGCCAAAATCAAAAGTCAGACACTCAACTCACTGAGCCACCCAGGCACACCTTTAAAAATGTTTAATATCTTAAAAACATAGAATGTTAAGTGTAATATCAGGTTTTATCATTTTGGAGGTTTGTAAAGGTACGAACTAAAGATTTTTGGTACTTAAAATTAGTTTTGGCTTTGGAAGTGATGTCAAATTGTCTTAACGTCAGGGGACTGAGTTCTGGGAAAGTCTCAGAAAAGTAAGCATGTACTGGAAAGCATCTCATTAGTGTCCATAACTTTCTATTACTTAAACTAAGGATGTATACACATCTTTTTCCTTTCATACTTTTTACAATAGGGTATTTTTTGAGGTTGCTTTTTTGGAACCTCTCCACAGTTTTCTAAACCAATAGTCAGCATTGATTTATCTTTTGTGGTATGTGTGGAAAATATTCTTTAAACTTTTGACTTGGGGGTAAACTGCTTTGAATTCAAGAAATAAAATGCCACACAAGTTTAGTAAAGAAATTTTTGTTGTGTCTTTTCCTGAAAATTAAGCGTTCTGATTTCGGGGAACTAGAGGTTGAGAAACTTTACTTCTGGTGTAAACATGGATTGATTTCTTAATACTTTGGTAATAAATAGCAACAGCAAATCCTCTCTAAGTGGTTTTTCAGGGCAGTGAGTATTTGAAAAGAGCAAAACAATAAAAGGGATCAGACACTCTGTAATGACTGGCAGCTGTTGGACTTACGGTGTGTTGGGAGGTGCATATGTGAGGTAAACATTATGTACCTCAGAGACAACTAAGAGATACCTTTGAAGAGGGTGAGGCTCTGCTATTACAGTGCCCATAAAGCCTTCAGTCATTCCTCACTTCTGAAGTTTCTTTCACCTAATGTTACCACAGTATCCCATGTACAACCACAAACACTCTCAACAGGAGACAGCACACATTCATGTTATTCAGTCACAGGAGATAAAACATGTTTGTTCAGCTTCTACTTGTAGTGACAGTTAGTTTCTGAGTTTAAAATACCCAGATGTATCCTTTCCAGGTGTAATTCGATTGATAACCATCCAGGTTCTGATCACCACAACTCTAAAACTTAGGACCTGGGTGATAATTTGACTAGAATGATAATGTGGGCAAAACAATATACTATGTATTCAATACAGGGGAAGACAAGATGATCCGGTGGGGGGAAGACAACCACAATTTAAAAGTAAGATAAACAGGAAACACTTTCCATAGCAGTGTCATATTTTTATCATTAGCCCCCCACACACATTATGTAATCTTTTTTTCCCCAAAATAGTGAATGTAAGGTAACTGAGAGGATGAGTGAATGATGACACAGGGATCAGTTTTATAACATCCTGCAATGTGAAATGAATTCTTGGTTATCAAATTTAGCTGCTTCCCTTTCTGTCCCCTTCAAGTATTTTGTACTTGTCTTTTCTTGAGCATGGATGATAAGAGTACTGGAGATTTGCTATGAGAAGACAATATGATTAAGTAATCACAACAGCCATTAAAACAAGAACACACCATTTCTCAGTACTTGAAAGCTGAAACTGTGTATTTATGTCCACAGGACTTAACTTCACAAATGCTATTTTAATTGATAGTGATAGCAACTATTACTATATGGTTCCTCAGTGTCAGGACACAAGCTAGGTGATTTTTAATAATGTTTTACCCATTTAGTCACCACAACCTAGAAACATAATCAAAAAGAAAATAATTTGTTTTTCTGTTATTACATTATCATAAGCATATTAATGATGAAAGACTCTAGGTACAAGTTCCAAGAACATATTCACACAGTAGTGTTTAAGTGTGACTATTTTTCAAAATTACCCAATGAAACATTTCCCATGATCCATTACTTAAGCTGAATATAATTAGTCATGTTTACTATTTCTTTCTCTATTTGCATCCACTTATGGACGCTATGAGTGAAAAACAAAAGATACAATGAGCTATTAAGTGTGTGTTCATCAGAACACCCACAATTATGAATATTTTATATTTTACACAAGATAATGTGACACCACGTGGTTTGCATTTAGGTTTAAATACCCCAATTATGTTAAAAATAAAAAGAAAATCAACCTTTCTTGTGGGCTGAACACTGCTTCCAGGCCCCTTTTGTTTCTTACTACTACTGTTGCTTTGGATATGCAGGCTCACTGGCTAGGAGAACTTGAGTAACTCCTTATGTATCTTCCAATACAAAGCATCCCCTTTATACTAAACATTAATGAGATTTGGGGATTTTGTCCATGGAATTTTGTTCAAATACACTTCATCTTTAATATGTTTATCATCCCTAATTATGAGTATGTTATATATCAGAAATGTGATGTATAGCTCTAGCACCAGCCTTTGAGGAACTACCATTCTACAAACAGAGCCAGAAAATACAACACAGAAATATAATTACTGAAATATAAAATTCTTATTTTATATTCATTCCAATTCACACATATACTTTACCTTCTTTACTATCACAAATACAAGTATCTCAAATGCTTCTGGAAAATAAATGGGTAGATTTCACTGACAGTCTTACCTCTTATATCCCTCCAACTTGCCATCTTAAGATCCAATGCCAGATACTTTCCAGATGTCACAAATCCAAATCACTGTTCTTGAGGGCATTTCCAGAAGTTTGCAACAGTTATCAGCTAAGTATTACTGTCAGTTAATGCTCCCTAAGATCAACCTTCAATCAATGTATATGATAGGTGTATATATACACAGGCCTATATGTCAATACATTTTAGGATTGTGCTTTACACTATTTCCCTTCTAAGAATAAATTTTAGTGGCCTTTTATGGTACCTGGCATAATAATGGGCAATTTAGTGGCTGTCTTCCCTTGCCTGTATCATTTTCTCCCTTCTGAGTCCTTCCAAACAAATTGCTTGCACTGGTATTAAGATTTGACTACAGGGTGAAAACACTAAGATAAAAATAAAATGTTAACTCTAATTTCTACAGAATATTACTGAACATTTAAATTATTTTGGTCACTTCACTTCTCCAAAATTGCCATAAGAAACCAGCTTTTGTTTAAAAGTTATTTATTTTGGAAGTTCTGTTCTTGATTATCCAGGGTCAAAAATAATATAATTAATTAGCTAGGATAAAGGTCAGCTCCTAAAGGAAATTATATTCAAACATATACATTTAAATAAGGCTTACAATGGGAGTAACAAGAATGAATGTCACACAGGAAGAAGTTTTTCTAAAACTTGATTCATATGAAAAACCAAACACTAAGTGAATAAGAGCAAGGGAAGAATCTAGTTTTGAATAAAGAATCAGGGTTCCACTGGATTTACCAGTTAAACATTTTAAACACTTACCTTAAATACTTAGAGTTGTGTTATAGTGTATATCACTCAACAATATTTATGAACAATTTATAATTTAAGATGCATGATTTTTAGGTATAGAGAGCTAAGTAATTAGGGAGTGTACTCCACTTAAGAACCTAAATCGTAACAGCCTATGTTTGACACTAAAAAGCTACTAATTGCTTCCTATTCATATTTAACATTCTCCACGATAATATTTCAGTTCCTCAGTAAAGTGGTGTAAAGGATACCAAGCTTAATCCTACTACTTATGGAGAAGGAAAAAATGAATAGTGTCCAGGACAAAGGAAATGCTTGTGAACGAAAGATAAATAATTTGAAGACCCTACTACATAGTTCCCTTTTGCTTAAACACATTGAAAAATGTACAACATTCATAAGTGTTTCCTAGTTGGATGGTACAAATACTTTAAGGACAATGTATATTGGTAGATGCATCATAAAACCTTGGGTAACTAACTTATCTGTATATTAGTATATGTTTCATCCACTATGGCTGGGTTAGGCCATTTGTCTAAGAGGATTCCTCTGTGTTACCCTTTGAAAGGCTTCCTTTACTTCCTTGTTCCTCAAGGTATAGATAACAGGATTCAGAGCAGGGGTGACCACTGTGTACATGAGTGCAGTTGCTTTGTCTGTTTCTGGAGTGTGTACAGTCTTTGGTTGGATATAAGTGAACAAGGCAGTGCCATAGAACAGAGAAACAACCAAGATATGAGATGAACAAGTGGAGAAAGCTCTGTGTCTGCCAGCTGCTGAAGGGATTCTCAAGATGGTTACAAGAATTCGCAGGTAGGAGCACAAGATGAGCAAACAGGGAGTCATGATGAAGATCATGGAGAGAACAAACATCACAATCCTATTGTGGGAGGTATCAACACAAGCCAGTTTCATTACAGGCATGATGTCACAGAAAAAGTGCTGAATCTTTCCTGTTCCGCAGAAGGGAAGACTGAAGATCCAGGTGATCTGGGCTGACTCCACCACCACCCCAGTGGTCCAAGACGCTGTAGCCAATATCAAACACATGTGAGGGCTCATCAAGAGTGTATAACGCAGCGGGTAACAAATAGCTACAAAGCGATCATAAGCCATGGCTGCTAGCAGGGAGCATTCTGTCAGTCCCAAGATGGCAAATGTGTACATCTGAGCTGCACAACCACCCACACTTATAGTCTTGGTCTCCATCAGCAGATGCACCAGCATCTGAGGCACCACACTGGTGATGTAGCACATCTCCAGGAAGGAGAGGTTAACCAGGAAGAAATACATGGGAGTGTGTAAGGAAGTGGAGACCCAGATCAGGGAAATGATGATGAGGTTTCCTCCCACAGTAAACAAGTAAATGAGTAAGAACACAACGAAGAGCACAGGCTGTAACTCTGCTAGAGAGGAAAAAGCCACAAATGTGAATTTGGTGCAGAGGGACTGATTTCCACTCATTGTAGGCTCAGAGCCAGACATCTGTGGAGACAACAGAGAGGACAGGTAATCCTGAAGGGAATCCGGACCACCATGGTTGCCTATCAAACCCCAGCAAAGGAGCTCTCGTAGGATCAATGGTCCTACATGAGAACCTAAACATTTGGATTTATTTTGATAAATATTTCTAAATAAATGCCCAATTAAAATAGATGCAGTTTTCTTCCTGGTTTTGTTTTCTAGATCTTGTGGTGTTTTCACAAAAATTAAAAGAAAACAATGGCTTTAAATTATATAATCTAATTTTTGTTTTTATCTTATTGATATTCTAATCCTATACACAGGGTATATGTAAGCAATATGGGAAGATATTCTATTGAAAAAGTTACACAAAACTTAAGCGTAGAGAGTAAAATACAAAAGTGCTATATTTAGGTTCTGAATTCCACACTTTTTTTCAAGCCATAATTAAGGGTCCAGAAGGGAGTATATTTCCAGCCATGTATCTATTTGCGTACATGAAGTTACTCATTTAGATTTGAAAAAAATAATCAAATGATTAGGCAGGCAAAATCCATGGAAACCAAAACTAACAGAATCTTCTTTCCACAACCTCAGTGTAATTTTACAGGAAATTATGAATAGGGGAACATACCTAGAACCATAAGGTGAATTTTCTTTTCCCTGTTGGTCTTCCAGACTTTCTACAATTCCAAACTGGTGGTGGAATAGGCAGTATTTTTATTCTGACTAAAGACCGAAGGGATTGTATTCACTGCACAGTTTAATTAGATTTCTCTCAAGAGGGATTTCTTCAGAAACAACAATGAACATTTGATGTAAATTTCGTTTTCATTTTTTGAACACATTTTCCAGAGAGAATCTATTACTGTTAGTTACATCAGTTAAGTTTCAATGTGTAAAATGAAAAGTTTCTAATGGATTTCCATTATGCAATTGAACTAATTATTGGATTTGTGAATGTTTGCCATGGTAATCTTCTTTAAGCTCCTCCAATGGACAGTGACTGTTCAGGTCTTTGTGATATTGTAGGCACAGTGCAGGGACAAAGAAGCTCCATTAACACCACAGATGGCTTTCACTTAATTATCTATGTGGAAATTAACAACATAAATAAATAGACCTTAACAGGGCAATTCCTAATTTTGAATGCTTCTAATTAAAATAATTTGTCAGAAACGTGAACAATGTGTTTTCTGCACTTCCTCAAGAAGTGGAAAAACTCATTCATTCTGAGAATTTTTATTTTCAAACATAACACATTTTTAAATTTTGTTTCTAGTTTTATGGAGATATAATTGGAAAATAGAATTTTACATATTTAAAGTTTACACATGACAATTACATATAATATACATATAATTGTGAAATAATTTTCACAATTAGGATAATGAACACCTAAATCACCATGCATTGTTATCATTTTGAGTGTGATGACAAAGCTTAGGATATGTTGTCTTAGCAAAGTTCAAGTATACAATGCAGTATTATTAACTAATACCATCATGCTATATACATTATATCCCCAAACTTATTCATCTTATAACTGAAAGCTTTTACCCTTTGATCAACATCTATCCATTTCTCCCACTCCCCAACTCATTCTACTCTCTGTTTCGAGTTCAATTTTTTTTAGACTCCACATAACTGAGATCATATGGTATATGTCCTTCTGTTTCTGACTTATTTGACTTAGCCTAATGCCCTCCGAGTCCATCCATGTTGTCACAATTGGCAGTATTTCTTTATTTTTTTATGGCTAAATAATATCCCTCTTTGAAATTGGTCTTAATGATTTTTGGAGCACAGGCAAGAAAGGCAAAAATAAACAAGTGGGACTACATCAAATAAAAACGTTTCTGCACAGCAAGGGAAAGACAGTTAAGAGCATGAAACAGACTGAAGTTATTTATGGGTAAATAGAAATAAAAAAGTGAAAGAAACCAGTGGCAGCATTCTGGAAAACAGTGTGGAGGTTCCTCAAAAAATTAAAAATAGACCTACCCTATGACCCAGCAATAGCACTGCTAGGAATTTACCCAAGGGATACAGGAGTACTGATGCACAGGGGCACTTGTACCCCAATGTTTATAGCAGCACTCTCAACAATAGCCAAATTATGGAAAGAGCCTAAATGTCCATCAACTGATGAATGGATAAAGAAATTGTGGTTTATATACACAATGGAGTACTACATGGCAATGAGAAAGAACGAAATATGGCCCTTTGTAGCAACGTGGATGGAACTGGAGAGTGTGATGCTAAGTGAAATGAGCCATACAGAGAAAGACAGATACCGTATGGTTTCACTCTTATGTGGATCCTGAGAAACTCAACAGAAACCCATGGGGGAGGGGAAGGAAAAAAAAAAAGAGGTTAGAGTGGGAGAGAGCCAAAGCATAAGAGACTGTTAAAAACTGAGAACAAACTGAGGGTTGATGGGGGGTGAGAGGGAGGGGAGGGTGGGTGATGGGTATTGAGGAGGGCACCTTTTGGGATGAGCACTGGGTGTTGTATGGAAACCAATTTGACAATAAACTTCATATATTGAAAAGAAAAAGAAAAAAAGAAACCAGTGGCAGCAACGTGTGGGAGAAGTTTGCTCATGAAGGGGAAGAGATAGACAGGGTGATACCTAGAGAAAAACAAAAGACAGGATAAGATTATTTATTATTGTTATTCATTATGTTTTTAAGATGGAGAACCATATGTCATATCTGGTGTGAAGGAACCATCTAAAAAAAAGCTCTCTATTGCTTATTTTGGAAATAAAATGATATAACATATTTTAATATTTGAATTAAAGTACTAACTTAGAAAACTATGAACATCTCAGGGTAGAAAATTACAAACAGCCATTTATCATAATAAGATCTGTGTTTCTAGGACCTACAATATTTGATTTGAGATAAAGAGTAACTTAGCATTTGCAACAGTATTTAGATAGTCTTTTAATAAGATTAATTAATTAAGTGACAATACCATGAATTTTATCAAAGCTTATCAGTTATTAGTAAAGTGATAGCAACTATTACTATATGGTTCCTCAGTGTCAGGACATGAGCTAGGTGATTTTTAATAATATTTTGCCCATTTAATCACCACAACCTATAAACATAATGAAAAATAAAATAATTTGTTTTCTGTTATTACATTATGATAAACATATTAAAGATGAAGTGTATTTGAACAAAATTCCATGGACAAAATCTCAAAATCTCATTCATGTTTAGTATAAAGGGGATTCTCTCTCTTTCTCTGTGTCTGTGGGATTGTGGGTGATCATCTCCCATGCTCAGATTTTTGGTCTCAGGCCGCAGTGTTTGGCAGAAATCAGTGATTTTTCAGAACATTGGAAGGTGCCCACAACTGGCACTAGTGGTTTTTTGTTTTTTGTTTTTTTTTTTTTGTCACTTCAAAGCTCCTATGGACAGTCCTTTGCTTTTCCATACAAGAGTAAGCTTAGCAATGCTTTGCTTCATTCTAGGTCAGGCTGCCTGCAGATATAGACCCTTTCCTCTGCTGCCTTATTGCCAGTTACATTATATACAGTATATTAAAAGAGTTTATTAATACTGTACTGTAGTCAACATCCATGCGAACATATACAATGACCCCCATGCAGAAAAAATGTTGAAAAGAAAGATGGTAAGAAGAAGGAGGTTATTTTAGTGGAAATTAAGAAGGAAATCATCGAGAAGTACAAACAAGGTATGCGAGTGACCGAAATTGCAAGATTTTGTAAGAAGTTTACATTTGCATCTTGTCCGCAGAGAAGAAGGAGAAAAAGGCGGAGGAATCCTTCACTTCAAACGAGATTAGGGAGAAGGGTAAAATGTGAGAAACAGGGCAAAATTTTGTAGAAAGGAACCACATGAATAAGGCTGTAGTGCGAGCGATGAATCTGTTTAACAACAATGCAATGTCACATTTCTGTGAAATCCTCAAAAGGCGGCAAAAACAAGTGTCATTGTCTGGGTTCCTTGTTAAAGTTGCACAAAAAGAAAAAGATTCCATTAAGTCAATAGAAAGCAGAGATTCCACTAGTGATAGTGAAAGTTGTTCTACACAAACTCTCTTGTCTCCCTCACACCAGCCATAAAGCTTTTTTTCAAAGGTAAGCACAGATTAATTTATTTTTCTTTACACTTTGTATTTTCTTTATTATTTTGCATTATATTGCAGTATTGCAATCATTTTTATATGAATATTTTTGGGTTGTGGAATGAATCATCTGAGTTTCCATTATTTTTTGGGGGGAAATTCATTTTGATATACAAGTGCTTTGGATTATAAGCACTTTTCCAGAAAAACTTGTGCTCGCAAACCAAGGTTTTACTGTACTAACATCTCTTCTATTATTACACACAAAAACAGTTTGTGAAAGACTTGATTGTGTGTTTTTGTGTTTGTTTTGTTGTAAATTGGTAGAATTTTCTGGTGAAGTCATTTGGGTCTATTTTGGGGGGAAATTTTTTTGACTACTGATTCATCTTTTGCAAAATTGTATGTCTAATCCAGTTATCCATTTTTTCTTGAGTCAGTTTTAGAAAACTATCTTTTTTTCCTCAGTGTTATCTTTATTTGACACTCATTCTTTTTTAATCTGGAATACCTGAATAGAGATACCTTTTATTTATTATTTATTACTTTTTTATTATTTGCTTTATTTTCTGAGTGTATCTTGCCAGACCATTGCCAAATTTTATCTTTTCAAAGATCAATGCTGGGTCCACTAATATTCTCCTCTGTACATAACATTTTGTTTCACTAATCTCTGATGTTTTCTTTGTAATTTATTTCCTTCCATTTCCTTTTTTTATTTATTTCATTTTTTATTAAAAAATTTTTTTAATGTTTATTTTTACTTTCAGGGAGAGAAAGAGAGACAGAGCATGAGAGAGGGAGGAGCATAGAGAGAGGGAGACACAGAATCTGAAGCAGGCTCCAGGGTCTGAGCTGTCAGCACAGAGCCTGACACGGGACTCGAACTCATGAACCAGGAGATCATGACCTGAGCCAAAGTCAGATGCTTAATTGACTGATCCACTGAGACGCCCCAAATTTATTTCATTTTTTTAAATGTTTTATTTATTTTGAGAAAGAGAGAGAGAAAGGGAGCAAGCAAGCACTAGCAGGGGAGGGGTAGGGAGAAAGGGAGAAAGGGAGAAAGAGAATCCCAAGAAGGCTCCATGTTCAGTGTGGAGTCTGATGCAGGGTTTGATCTCACGACCATGAGATCACGACCTGAGCCAAAAACAAGAATCGGAGGCTTAACAGACTCTTTATGAGTCACCCAGGCACACTTTCCTTCCATTTTCATTGGGTTTAACTTACTATTGTTTTGAAAATTCTAGGGATGAATTGTTGTCATTATTTCTTGTTGTAATTAAAAGCAAACATATGAATTGTACTTTAATTAGGAATTTTATGAATTCCAGATAATGTTTTTGGCAAGTCAACATGGCAGGAAGATCAATGGCTCCTCAAAGATGTCCATGCCCTAAGCCCCCAAAGCTGTGAATATGTTAACTTGTATGGAAAAAAGGCATTTTGTAGATGTAAAAATACTAGAGACTTTAATATGGGGAGATTATTCTGAGAAATCTGAGTTGGCTCAATCTAATCACGTGAATTCTTAGAAATGACTCTTAGAATGCAACTCTTGATCTTGGGGTCCTGAGTTCAAAGCCCACGTTGGGAGGATTTTATTTAAGTTAAAAAAAATGAAACGTGTAAACTATGTTCATTACATTTTTTTAAAAGATAAATCCCTCAGTTTAAAGCACACAAATAGATTTTACACATCTTAAGTGTTTACACACTTTTCACATTTACACACCACATTTGGTGTGAGTTTAATTTGTGTTCATCACCTTCTAAGAACTTGGATTCCTCAGGATTAATTCACATATTGAAATTCCAAAACTGAAATCTATGGACCAAATCCTAGACGAATGTAAGGACATACTTTATCTTTATTCAAGAGCCACTAGATAGCCTATCCTGCTGACATATCTTCATTCTTTACTCTTTCAAAATGAATCTCATGGTTATAAATGATACAGATTCACAAGAAGTTGCAAAGATAGTACAGGGTGGTCACGTGCACATTTTAGTTAAACATAAAGCAGGACATTAAACACACTAAGTTGACATTTTACAAAATGTGAATACACGTGAATGGCTCTATACCATTTTATTGCATGTGTAGATTCATGTAACCACTATTAGCGATTATGGTTGAGTTTTGTAAAAAGTTTTTGAAGGGGTGTGAAATATCTATGGAAGAAAAAAACAATAAACATGTGAAGATAAAAAGTGAATTTTGTTAAATTAGAATTATAATGCAATCTTTTTGAGATGGGCATCTGTGTCTAGTGTACCTTTCAAACCTGCTGTTTAGCACAGCGCCTGTCACTTCGTAGGTGAAGAAAAAAATCTATGGAAAAGAATCACTGATGTTTTTTCAGGCAAATGCAAATGTGTAACAACTGGAAAATTATCAGCTAAAATAGTTATGATGAATGACTCACAAGGTGGCAGTAATATATACTTAGGGGATGCGTCGTACAAGATGACTTTAGGAACTGGCCAGGAGCTAGACTACCGTAAAGTGGCAATTGGACACTTACACACTGAGCTTACACAGTGTATTTAGTGGGTAGTTGTCTCTATCTAGTAAATTGAAAGAGCTTTAGAAATTCCAAAAATAAAATATTCCAAGTATTAAAAAAGAAAAAAGAAAAATTACTTACTTTTTTTTGGCATTAACTTAGACATTATAAGATACTACTTCCATGGAATGTTATATGAAATTTGGTACTGTCTACAGTGTTCTCCTATTAAAACAAACCAACAGCCAAACTATTTAGGGTATAAGACTGCAATAAAATACGTGCCAATTATCAGCTTAACTTGAGGTGTTTAATCATTTGAAATGATTATTACTAGAAAAATATATGTTTAAGATAACATTTAAAAATGAATTAAAATTTGAAATTTAAAAATTATGTAAGTTTCAAGGACGTAGTACAAATCTCTTTTGTCAGTATTGGACCAAAATCTATTCCATAAAAAGTACAAAAATCTTACAGGGAAAATGAAAATCTCTGTTCCTTATACAGTCTTGGCATATTAATAGTTGTAATCCTGAGGGATTTGACCAGTGTGCCCAATAGACCCACCACAAAATATCTATTATTGAAAAATACATATTGAATTGCAGTCATTATACCTTAAAAAATATAGACAGTTTCATGAAAATTCTACATTCTCCACTATGAGATTTAAACAGGTGTGTAATTAATAGTAGTTCCTTCTAATATCCCTTGGGTCATTTCCCCAAAGCCAGTCACACTTTTAAATATTACTACTAAAATATATCCACCACTTAGTGCCATTGCAAAGCAGGTTAGTGTGTCCAAGGTATTTGCTTAGTTCTGAAAATTTGAACCAATAAACAAAATTATGTATCTTTAAAGTTGTCATGAAACTTCTAATTAAAGAAGAAATACAAGGTTTTATTTGGTAAGATATATCCAGATATTCTTTATGGCTTATTTCTTCCCTCAATTAAAAAAAAAACTCATGTTATCTGCATATCTGTGTATAATAAAAACATTTTAAGACAAGTAAATATAGGACTTTATGGAAAAAGGAATAAGCTCATAATTCATTAAAATAAAACAAAAAGTAATGGGGTCCTTGTTCTGTCTAGAAAGCTGTAGAATGGTAAAGAAATGAGTATGAAGAAAAAAATGAGAGTTGTGTATTTAAGGAATGCTGTGGATTACAACCATGCAAAGTCTTTTCAATTCAGAGACTGGGTTCATTCATTTTCCAGTTAAGTAACTACACTTTGTGTTGTACTGTTCCAGTAAGAGACATGTAATGATGATTTCAGCTTTGTCTGGTGTTCCAAATACTGATGATGTAATTGCAAAGATCCATAATCAATTGTTTTAATGGGAAAATATATATTTGGGAGAAACCTGGCTAGAATGAAAGGTAAAGTCTGTTTCTTCAGAAATATTGGAAGCTGACCAGCTTAGTAAGAAGTGAAAGAGCTCTTTGGACTCCTGAGATATAGCCAGCTAAGTTAGTGGACTTAAGTAAATGTCATTAAGTTATCAAAATGCTATGCAGCAAGTAAAATTTTATATTCTCTAGAGCATGTAGTAATCATGGCAACTCGGTCACAGTTTGCGAATTTTAAAAAAGATAATATAAATCTGTGGTATTGCTTGTAATCACTGATGACAAATCTTTCCCAAAGAGGATATATGCAATATAGTCAGTAGGGTTTTTAGGATTATAGCAGGAATGAGAGGAACACTTGGAGACACATTCTATGATATTATCAACCCTTGATTTTCCAAAATTTTGAATTTACATGTGCCCAGGCATGGTGAAAAATTTACAACACTAATTTTCAAGCAATCAAGAAAATGGTGATTTCCTTGGATAGCCTTATTCTTATTTTACATTAGAGACCATGGATGGTACACTGTAGAGCTTGATCACTCAAAGTTCAGCCATTCAACCTAGCATTGCTTTCTGTGGCATCAATATCAGAGTTCTGAGGGGCGGTAGTGGCTCAGGCATTTTAGGCATAACTAAAAATCATAATATAATAAATATAAATGAATAAATTTCAATAAAATATGGATACTTTCATCAACTCTCATATTCTTATTTTTCTCCAAATAATGGAGTAATTTTAGTGCCATGACAAGTATAGAATTGTTGCAAAATGCTGGTGAGCATGAAAATACATGTGAAGCTTTTTATCAGTTTTGCTAAATGTACCAATAACAATGTTGTTGTTCTTTCACTGATGATGAGAATGGTATTGAAGTATGTTTTGCAATAATGGTGAGAGGCTAATGGGCACAATTAAAGTTACATCTGTCCCTGTGATTCTGGGACTTATAGGGGAATGGAGAGTGTGGGAGCACCAACATTCCTTTCCTTATGCTACTGAGGAAGTTGGCTTCAGAACTTAGAGTAAGCAAAATAGACAAGTGAGAGAGTATCACAAGTACATATATTTGGGATGGAATTAAAGCAGAATTCTTTGAATGAGCCACTTATTTCAGAATGGATCCAGAAGCTGTGAGTTTTCAGCTCCTTTCTTTCAGAGGGGAAATCTGTTTTAAATATTTTTACTATAGAAGGAAGTAGTTAAGTATTTTTCTGAATTAAATTAGAAAGTGTACTGTAAAATAGTAGATCCAATACTCACCTAACCCCGCTATTAAAAAAAAAAACATTGTTCATCTCAGTCTCAACGTAGCATTATGAGTAATTATTTTTCCAATATGTTTCTGACATTACTAATGTCTGCTATGCTATTGCTGAGTAAAGCTTGTACAGAAAATATTTGTCTAATTCTACTTTTGGTCACAATACTTAATTCTAAATAAGATCTAGCAATTGAGTTCATAATAAATGAGTGAATACTTTTATGGCTAGATTTTTAGTGGACGCACAATAGTGACTAACTCTCACTTCTGACCATGCAGTTTTGGAAATGATTGACAGTCTATTCAGAGTTTAGCTAAACTACCTCATGATGCTGCTGACTTGACATCTTTTTGGGGTAGCCAGATTGCCTGCAGGGCCCTTGAACTGGTATTAACCTCCCCCCGGCCGCCGCTTGAATGCAAACCTTAGGTAACAGCCCAGAATCACAAGTAAATATAAGCTCCTGATATGATTCCCCAACCGCCTTTGTGATAAATCATAGATTCCCCTGTCTCCTGGGGCTTTCTCCTTAGCCCTTAGATAAAAACCCCAAGAAAGCATACCCAAGTCATGCTCTTTTTGGTCTAAATTGACCAAACTGGCCTTAGCCAGGGAACCCCAAAGTACCCCACTCTCAGATTCTAATACAAGTATGTGCCCCAGCTCCTGCTTCACTCTCTCTGCCTGCACTGTGCCTTGACTTCCCCATGTGGCACCTTGAGTGAGCTGTGTGCCTCCTCCAGGACCAGTGAGTAATAAATTTCTCTATTTTGCTTTCCCTTGTGGTCTTTTGTTGAATCCTAGTTCAACATCCTACCCATCTCTACTTAATGATAACTGAATTTGGAAGGAGGACTTCTCTATTCAAAGTCACAATTGTTCAGAAGGATTTTTAAGCCCAACACAAATACTAGGACCATACTTATGTCAGTAGTAGAAATAGGGGCCCAGGGAAGTCAAATTATGGTTCAAGAGACAACATTAAAAATCACGTAAGTTAGCAGCCCCAGGAAGATTACAGAAAAACACCAAAATCAAACATGTAAGTTATGCTTATTTTTTACTATGTTTATCAATTGCTTTTCATATATACATACATGTGTGTGCACATGTAAACGTATATGTAAATGTATATGTACATAGAAGATGATGGTGTGGAGTACACACTCCATTCTTATAAACATGCAATCTATATCCTAAAAGATTCCAAAAGTCAAACTTGCCCATAATTTCTCTTTTTGTTCCCTGGATTTATTTCATATTTTTAAAAATTAGTAGATGATTCTATTTTAAATATCATCTGCCTAAACTACTTCTACTTAATCCTGACAACGGCATGCCTCTGATGAAGAACATGAGCTGCAGGCTGTGACTATTGACAAAAAAAAAAAAAAAAACTGCACCTACGTGATAAGCAATTAGTAGGAGTCATGCAAAATATTTCTTTGATCTTGCTTATATTTTATTGTAAACATTATTTCTGCACCAGAGGAATAGAACGATGAGATGCCTGAGCACAGTGATGCTTTTATGGATTTTATTGATATATTTGAGATTATACCTGTATTTAAACAATATCCTTTCGTGCACATATTTGATTCTTACAGAGAAACTAGTCTGAGACATGATTTGTGAAAATCACACCAGAGTCACTGAATTTCTTCTTCTCGGTTTTACAAATAACCCTGAGATGCAAGTTTCCCTCTTTATTTTGTTCCTGGTCATCTATACAGTCACTTTGTTGGGCAACTTCCTTATCGTCACAGTTACCAGTGTGGATCCTGCTCTTCAAACACCCATGTACTTCTTTCTCCGAAACCTATCACTTCTCGAAGTCTGTTTTACCTTGGTCATGGTGCCGAAGATGCTGGTCGATCTAGTGTCTCCAAGGAAAATCATCTCTTTTGTAGGCTGTGGTGCCCAGATGTACTTTTTCTTCTTCTTTGGCAGCTCTGAATGTTTTCTTCTGTCTATGATGGCTTATGATCGCTTTGTGGCCATCTGTAACCCTCTCCGTTATTCAGTCATAATGAATAGGTCCCTGTGCTTGTGGATGGCTGTTGGCTCTTGGATGTCTGGTGTTCCTGTCTCTATGCTACAAACAGCTTGGTTGATGGCCCTTCCTTTCTGTGGACCAAATACCATAGACCACTTTTTTTGTGATGGTCCTCCGGTGTTGAAACTAGTCACTCAGGACACAAGCATGTATGAAATGCAAGCGCTTGCCTCCACACTACTGTTTATTATGTTTCCTTTTTCCCTCATTTTGGTCTCCTACATCCGCATTATCACAACTGTTCTCAGGATGCCATCTGCTACTGGTCGCCAGAAGGCATTCTCCACCTGTTCATCACACCTCATTGTGGTATCCCTTTTCTATGGAACCGCCAGCTTGACCTACCTACGGCCCAAATCCAGCCAGTCCCCTGAAAGCAAGAAGCTAGTGTCATTGTCATACACTGTCATCACTCCTATGTTAAATCCGATCATCTACAGCCTAAGGAACAATGAAGTGAAGGGGGCTGTCAAGAGGACAGTCACTCAAAAAGTCTTGCAGAAGTTAGATGTGTTTTGAATTCTATTGTCTAGAGTGTTTCTAAGCAAAGCAGGGGCAGCAGGACCCACTGACAAAAGCTTAAAAAGAATATAAGATTTGCTTTGATTTTGTCAGTATCACTTACCGTGATGGGTGGATCTCAGTGTATCAGTCTGAGTCTCAGCAAGAGATGGATGGTACTTTCAAATTGGAATCATTGAGAGAATATTAATGAGGGGGCTCTTAACAAACTGGGGAATGGAGTTAGATAACTGTCACACAGCTCATAGGATGGAAATTCCATATCTCTTGCCCTGAAGGGACAAAGAGGAGTATGAACTGGAACCAGGATGATCCTACTACAATAAATAAAAGTCACTCAACAGGAATTCTGGTTTTTAGTAGAGGAAGGTAGCCATCCCAGTCTTATTCCATCCTGACTCTCAAATTTGCCGATTCCTGTTCTTCATCCAACCAAATCTGAGGGGCACCTGTGTGGCTCAGTTGGTTGAGGTCCAACTCTTGATCTGCTCAGGTCATAATCTTGCAGTTTATGAGTTGAAGCCCCACATCTAGCTCTGCACAGCTAGTGCATAGCCTGGTTGGGATTCTCTCTCTCTCTCTCTCTGTCCCTCCACCACTCTTGCTCTCTTGTTCTCTCAAAAGAAATAAATAAAGTTAAAAAAAATCTGAGACAGAGGGCAAGAATGTCTATTGGTGCAGTATATAAAGGCCAGCCTTGTGGGGCACAAATCAGAATAGAAAATCATGAAGTGTAAATGAAAATATTCACCACAAACCTCTATACATTCTGCAGCTAATGTGATGCAAATATAATCATGTACTGTGTTTTACTAACTTTTTAAAATATGTATTAAAAGGTAGAGACTTCCAGTTGCCAAGAATTCATGGTTCAAATTGTTTATATGTGTAGCTGTTTTAAATGAAGTTATTTAATAAGATTATTTTAGTATTAACATTTGATGATGTGGGTCTGGACTTTTTTGATCGTTGGCTAAATCATCTATTCATTTTTACTAATTAACTTTTACTTATTAGAATTTAAACAAAAAATACTTGCTGGACACGATAGTAAAACCAAAAGAGTAGTGATAATAATAGACAACATGATCTATCAAGTCACTGTCTTTAATGTCCATGCAACAACCCAACAGGTAGATCTTATTATACATTTAATTTTCTAAAAGACATATTGGAATCAGAAAATTTAAGACTCTTGACAAGGCAAAGAGTTGTTGAGAGGTAGCCACAAGAACTTAAATTCAGACCATTCTGTGTTTGAAATTCAATATGGTAATGTGTTAAAAATCTCTAGTCACATTTTCATCCAGATAGAGCATGATTATAGATGGGTTTTTTTTTTAATTAACACCTTAAATGCCTTCAAACAACTAAGAAGACAAAATGTGACTGGGTCAAATGTAATTTTGGAAACTATAATATTTCCCAGAGCATAAAGATACATTGGCTTTGAATATGCAACTTATATCTAATAATATCTGTTGCTCCAAGTCTTCATTAGCAATTAGCCTTTTTTTCAAAATTGTATAGACTTGTTTTTAAGCAGTAACCAACCTCCATCATTCTTGGTCAATTTCCAGGAAAAATTTAAATCATCACAAATATGCAACTTGAGATAACTATTTTAATTTAAATGCAATTCCCTGAGATTTGTAGCCATTGACTATATTGGGAGTTTAGGGTAAGAAATATCAGTTTCTTTAAATCTTTCTCCTTCAATGGCCTTTTAGTTTTTTAAGTTAAATGCATATATCCCAAAATTAATGTCACTAAGTTCAGTGACCATCTGGTAAGATTGTTGCAATGTTTTTCTACTAGTTGTGTGTGACTCATGAGTAGATTGTGAGTTTTTAAAATCAGTTTAGTAGTGCATGTGTATGCATTTAATAAGCTAGAGTAATACAAACTAGAATAGAATAACACAACAATTTATGAAAACAGTCAATGGCAAGTAATTGCTATGTGAGTGTTTGATAGTACTGTTGTGAAAATAACAGAAAATATAGGATCAGATCTCACATGTTAAATGGTATGCTTTAGTTATGCATATATTATGTTTCGAATAAAATGTAAAATTGATTTCTTCTTGTAAGATGCCAGCCAAAATTTTCATAAGTCATTCATCTATTGCATATCTTATATGATTTATAATCCCTGGCTTCTTGAAAGGAATTTATAACACGATTACTATGTTTCATATAGTTTCATTAAAATTGATGTAAGTCATAAAGCCACAGACTGTTTGAGACATTTTTTTCTTCAGGCTTGTCATCCTCAATTTACAGCTTGGTTTTTTCTTTAGAGTTCCAAAAGCCAATTAATAGAGTCATTATTATATCCAGAGAGATGATTGAAAGTATTGATTTGATAAGTAATTCACCACCCCTGCCAAAATGCTAAGATTTTCATCACTAATAGTATTCTAGAGTTTTCTTTGGAAAGATATTTTTATCATTGTCTTTATGGTGATATGATTGACTCTTTTAGTGATAGTGAAAAAACATTTTGTAAAGAGTGTTTCTTACGTTTATAATTCATTAGAGCACTTCTATATATATGTCCCCTTATTGTCATTTATAAGCTTTTCCGGAAATATCTCCTCCAAATGTCTTTCAGTTTGAGTGTCAGAAGATGCCCTCAAAGACCAAACCTGGCACCCCTAAAATAAGAATTGGTTAGTTCAGGGGCACCTGTGGATCAGTTGGTTAAGCAACCAGCCTAGGCTGGGGTCATGATCTCATGGTTCGTGAGTTTGAGCCCTGGATCGGGCTCTGTGCTAACAGCTCAGAGCCTGGAGCCTGCTTGGGATTCTGTGTCTCCCTTTCTCTCTCTCTGCTCCCCCCACACACTCATTTTCTCTCTCTCTCTCTCTCTCTCTCTCTCTCTCAAAAGTAAATATTAAAAGACAAACAAATTTTAAAAAATTGGTTAGTTCAGTTTATGTATTATCCAATCCTGTCACATGTATGAGAACTGAGGGAAGAAGAATGAGCTATCAACGTGGTTGATATTTAAATATAGCTTAAAAATTCTATCTTGCTTTATTTCAATGACAATCAAGTCAAATTTGTGAATCCAATCCAATGTATAGAATTGTTTTATTTATTTAACATGGAGGAAATAACACTGTCCCAAGGGAGTTTTAAATTTGGTTAGGAGACAAAACTTAAGAGCTTTAGTAAAAATACAATTATGTAATGAAGTCATAAAGCAAAATTCTCAATATACCAAAATCAATGCTACTAAATGCACATACATGCACATTTATAAACTCGTTTTATTAAATAATGTTGATAGTGAGTGCTGTGGATTTTCAGGTAGTAAAGAGAATAAAATGCACTCACAATGTTGATTCATTATAGAATGAAATCCACATATTTGGTAGTCAGATAATCACTATTTTGAATCAAGATCCAATACACAATAACTATTTTTCCTCCATGAAACCTCATCTCTAGCACAGATTTGTGGCAAAGTCATGTCAGCTTTCATTGCGCTATTACAATTCGGTACATTCAGAAAGGCAGGAACAGTGATCATTCACTAACTGCTTAGCCTCTGGACTCCTCATTTTTGAGTCTTAGGGAAGGAAGGCAGAAAACATTTCCCATGAAGGAAATCTGAAGGTCATGTATGTATTTTACCAGACTCCCTTACAGCCAGTTTGTGGGCATGTAAGCTAGCTCAACTGATAAGATACTGAATTCTGATTTAACAATGCAAAGAAATGGAGACAGTGGGGATCCACCTGAAGCCAGTGGGTCCCAGTTTCCAGGGCCATGGAGACTGCAGTGACAGTGTCCGGAGATTGATGCAGTATACTTCTCACTATCTTTTCAATATGTTTCCTGGGTAAATCATGAAAAGTCAGTTTGAGTTTTTTTGGATTCCTTTGTTTTTCTTTGATTTAATGAAGACGTTGAATGGATAGAAAACAAGTCAGGGAACAAGTGTCTTCCGACAAAATTAATCTGTAAGTTCCTATCAAAATGGCTTGCCCAGAATGTTATGAAAGGAACATTCTAGATGCAGAAGAAAAAAATACATACACATATGTATATATGGAATATATTGATATGTAGAGACAAAAACCGCCCTTCATCATAAATAAGAAGTGAATAACTTGATCTATGTGTTTTAAGGGCATCTGGACACAGGGCAAAAATAATTTTAAAATAAGCCTTTGGATGTGACCTTAAAAAATATTTTGATATTTTTAATTTTCAGATTAGTTGGATATATTTTCTTTACCTAAAACAATTGACGGATTTATGGAAAAATGTGTGAGGAAAAAAAAAAGATAATTGTGTAATCAATTTCTAGTTGTTAATGTGAACAAAAACCATATTAATAAAGCAAAATCAAATATGTGTTGCTAATATTAGTTTTTAAAACCAAGATGCATACACATCAATGAATAGTTGACCAAGGAGTCAAGAATACTCAATGGAGAAAAGACAGTCACTTCAATAAATTATGTAGGAAAGTTGGATATTCACATGTAAATGAAAGAAGACCCTTGTCTGACACCACTCACAAAAATTAACTCAAATTCAAGTTTTAAGTGTAAGACATGAAACCATAAAACTCATAGATGAAAACAGGGAAAATACTTCTTGACATGGGTCCTAGCAATGACTTCTGGATAGAATGCTTCAAGCAAAAGCAACAAATAAAAAATGAACAAGTGGGACTGTATCAAAATAGACAGCTTTTGCACAGCAAAAGAAACAATCAGCAAAATGAAAAAAAATCTATAGAATAGGAGAAAATATTTGCAAATTATATACTTGGTAAGGGATTAATAGCCAAAATATATAAAGAACTCATTCAATTCAGTAGCCTAAAACTCCAAATAATCCAACTTAAAAATGGGCAGAGGACCTGAATAGACATTTTTTCAAAGAAGATATCCACATGGCCAAGAAGTACGTGAAAAGGTGCTAAAAGTCACTAATCATCAGGGAAATGCAAATTCAAATCACAATGAGATATCACCTTGGACTTGTTCGAGTGGCTATCATCAAAAAAGAGAAGAGATACCAAATACTGTAGAGGATGTGGATAAAAGGGAACCCTCGTGCACTGTTGTGGAAATGTAAATTGGAACGGCCACTATGGAACACAGTATGAAGTTTCCTCAAAAAAATTAAAAGGAGAACCACCATATGACCTAGCAATTCCACTTCTGGATACATATCCAATGGAAATGAAATCACTATGTGGAAGAGATATATGCATTCCCATGTTCACTGCAGCATTACTTACAAGAGCCAGGATGTGGAAACAATTGAAGGATCCATGACAAATGCATGGATAAAGAAACTGTGTGTGTATATGTATGTGTGTGTGTGTGTGTGTGTGTGTGTACATGTATATGCAATGGAATGCTATGCGTCCATAAAAAAGAAGGAAGTCCTTCCATTTGTGATAACATGGATGAACCTTGAGACCATTATGCTAAGTAAAATATGTCAGGCAGGTAAAGACAAACGCTGTCTGAAATCACTTACATTTGAAATCTAACAAATGCTCAGAGAAAAAGAGATGTTTGTTGTTAGCAGAGGCAGGGGGTAGGGGTTGGAAATAGGCAAAGGGGATCAAAAGGTGTAAACTTCCGGTGATAAGATAAATAAGCACTGGAGATGCAATGTACAGCAACTAGACTGCAGTTCATTCCGCAGTATGGACAATTTGAGAGTTGCTAAGCAGGTAGAGCCTAAACTGTCTCATCATAAGGACAAAAAATTGTAACTGTATGAGGTGATTGATGTTAACCAAATCTGTTGTGGTAATCAGTGTGTCATATGTGTATGTCAAGACATTATTCTGTATACCTTAAACTTATATGGTGGTATATGTCAATTATATCTCGATAAAATGGGGAAAGGCAAAACTAGTGAAAGTTGAAAATAGAAATAAAAGCCTAGATGTCATTGCTGATTCTTTCATTAACTATCTTGTTGACCTTGGTCAAGACAGAAACTCTTTGAAACTCACTTTGATCCTCTATAAAGGAGCAAGTTCTAAAATCGTGTGAAATAAAACATTTGACAACAATAAAGAGTAATGTATGGCTTATAAACGGCAAAGTGGTCAGAGATAGGGTAAAAACGTTCATGGATCAATTTGCAAAAGGAACTTCACTTGAAGTTGAAAAAGAAGCATGCCTTGTGTTTGACCAGGTACCATAGGGAAGGCCAAAAAGAAAGTGAGGGAAGCTTTTCTAATGCTAGTTGACTTTTTCTCCATTTCTTATATACTTGTCTATAGATTGGGCTTTTCTATATTTTATGAATTTATAGGCCTATGTTTTTAATGGTAATCAGGATACTTGATATCTCTTCAGCATATTCCACACAATATATATCATCACTGTTGTGAAACGAATTGTGTCCCCCACAGAGGTCAGTTGAAGTCCTAAAAGTGGGTATGTGTGAATGTGACTTTATTTGGAATAGGGCATTTACACGTGTAATCAGGTGAAGATAGAGTTATACTAGATTGGAGTGGGCCCTAAATCCAATGACTATTGTCACTATTTAAGGAGAGATTAAGAGACGCAAAGATCCACAGATCCACAGGACCAACAGCCATGTAAAGATGGAGACAGAAGCTGGAGAGATCTCGCCAGGGGTACCGAGGACTGTTGGCCACCACCAGAAGCTAGAAGAAACACATGTTCCTCAGAGCCACCAGATCTGGCCTCCTGAATTGTGAAAGAATACATTTCTGTTGTTTTAAGCCACCGGGTTTGTAATTTGTTATGGCAGCCCTGGGAGACCAATATGGTCAAAACGGCTTTTAAAGTGATTAGGATAATGAAGCTCAGAGCAGAAAATAAAAGAGAGTGATTAGGTGATTCTTCATGAGCTGGTGTGGTGGATGGATAGGAAAATGGCCATGTCTTTTGCTATGTGACTCCACAGCTCCACTCAGCAGGAAAATGTCTGCTTCTCATCCTTTGAATCTAGCCTAGACCTGTGACTTGCTTTTGCAAAGAGATGTGACAGAAGGAATGTTGTGACAACTCAGAGTGTCAGTATCAAGAAGCCAAGCATGCATTCCTCTCTCTCTCTCTCTCTCTCTCTCTCTCTCTCTCTCTCTTGCACCCGCACAATTCTCATGAGAGCAAACCAAGGCTAGTCTGCTGGGACAGACATCTACTGAAGTAGAACTGATTCATCTCTACCGAGGCCATCCTAGACTAGCTTAGAGCCAATTGATTCCCCAGGAAGTGGGAGAACCCAGTCCATATCAGCAGAACTGCCTAGCTGAACCAGAGACTCATGAACAGTAATAATGCTTGTGGTTTTCAGACACTAAATTTCAGGGACCTTTGTTATGTAGAAATGGCAAAGTGATAAAAGATTCATGACTAATTCCAGACAATCCCTTGACTCTAAATTTTTCCTAGTATAAAGCGTGGTGCAGAGAAGTTGTAAATGTTAACCATGTATTGTATCCAGTTTCTCCTACTTACCTTTCTATTTACCCACGTGATTTATTGAAATCTCTCTGCATTCATTTGTCTGTCTCTCCATTCTCAATATTCCAATATTGTTTTCTATCCTCTTCTTGGAATCTTTTGCCTGGCTTAGATTTCCATTTGCCTTTCGGATCTCATCACTACATTGATCTCAGCATGAACTCTAGCTGCAGTTAGAACATACTGCCCCTAGATACCACAGCTCTCAGTCTAGTCCCTATAAATTATCTGTTAGAACATAAAGCACCCATTTACTCACTGAGGTGTATAATGAAACATTGACTAAGCATAGCTATAAATAACATAGGCTATATGCTATATTTAACATCTACAGAAAAAATGGTAATGCCACGATGTTGGGTATTTGTGGAAAACATGCAAAGGAAAGAGAATATCTGAATACCTTTATGCTTATAATGCTTAATTGGAGAACTTAGAGTTGGCAGTTGGTAAAAATAGGCCCTTTCTTTCTTCTTGTTTGGAATAACACTCACACAGCTGCAAAACTGATAAATTCTTTCCCAGCGAACTGATCTTCTGTGTGAGAGTGTAGGGTGGGTTGCAAGGCAAGGATTAAAAGGGGTATGAGACAATTTTAGGGTTATCTTGACTGTGGTGAAGTCTTCATAGGTTTATGACAGATCTCAAAATTTATCAAACTGTATACTTTAAACATGTGAAATTTATTACAAATCAATTATGTCTCAATAAAATGGAGTATGTAATTTAGACACTTAATTTGGCTTAAATAAATCCTCAACAAATATTTACTCAGCAAAGGTATCATGCTATTTCCTTCCTGCAGGGAATACATATCTATATATCTATATAGATACTGGCGTGCGCGTGTGCACACACACACACACACGCACACACACAGAGCCCAATATATCATAAAATGGTTGTTGCCAAAAACTTGCTTAAGCTATAGAGAAGTTAGTACCTATTTCTCATATAAGGCATTACAAGGAATATGAGCGTTGAAGCAGAGTTTTATACAGCAAAGTATTTCAATGAAAGACATATTTGAGAAATGGTTGGCAGCACCCATATGGCTTACATTCAAAGAAAGGGCAAAGAGAATATAAAAAGATGAGTTATCATTAAAGCATTGGAGGGATTCAGTAGTTACTTCACAAGGCTAGATTAAGTGCTAAAGAAGTTGCACAAAGAGATAATGCATCAAAGGATGAAAGCATTGTATTTATGTGTATATGAGTCAAAGAGAGGTTTCAGAGTGAAATTGGCCTGCTTTCCTGAGAAAATATTGGGATCATTAACATTACTATGTGTGTGACAGTGTGGTGTCAGGCAAGCAATTAGTGGCTATCTGGAAGAAGTTCACATTGCATACAATATTGTTTTTATTCATTTACTTTGAGAGGGAGAGAGAGAGAGAGAGAGAGAGAGAAAGGGACAGAGATGGAGAGAGAGAGAATCCCAATCAGGTTCCTCACTGTCAGTGCAGAGCCCGATGAAGAGCTCAAACTCACGAACTGTGAGATCATGACATGAGCCAAAATCAAAAATCGGATGCCTTAACCACTGAACCACGCAGCCGCCCCTACAATTTTTTTTCTTATTTCCATTTTGCACATAAAAGGCTTTTATTGATTAAAATCATTTTGAGGCATGGGTATATTTAGCATATATACATGTTCTATCAATCTACCTATCTACATATCTTTAATTTTCTCTTATCTTTATATATATATATATATATATATATATATATATATATGTATATATGTGTGTGTGTGTGTGTATGTAAACTGAATGTATATTATAAAATTTTTATTTTGTACATTTATTTTATACAGTGCTTATTTTATACATCTGATTTTTTAATTATGTAAAAAAATGTTTAATGTTTATTTCTTTTTGAGAGAGAATGAGAGAGAGAGGGGTGGGGGGAGGAGCAGATAGAGAGGAAGACACAGAATCCAAAGCAGGCTCCAGGCTCCAAGCTGTCAGAACAGAGCCCTACACTGGGCTGGAACTCACGAACTGCGAGATGATGACCTGAACTGAAGTCGGACGCTTAACTGACTAGCCACCCAGGCGCCCCATCTGATTTTTTTTAACATAAGTTTCGTTGGACATTTTTCTCATCAATAAATTGACTTTATACTGAAGGCTTGCACCTGTGAATTAGAGATTAGAAGAACCGTCTGCATAATTTTTGACTGGAATTCTATACAATTTTTAATTTTTTTAAAGATTTTTAAAAATGTTTTTTTAATTTATTTTGAGAGAGAGAGAGAGCATGAGCGAAGGAGGGGCAGAGACAGAGAGAGAGAGAGAGAGAGAGAGAGAGAGAGAGAGAGAGAATCCCAAGCAGGCCCCACACTGTCAGCACAAACCCCCACGGGGGGCTTGATCTCACAAACCGTGAGATCATGACCTGAGCAGAAATCAAGAGTCAGATCCTTAACTGACTGAGCCACGCAGGCACCCCTATATAACTTTAAAACATAAGATCAAGTTAGGAAAAGAATTATAAAGGTGACATTTTATTTAATTGTGCAATCTTGGGGTCCCTGGATGGCTCAGTGGGTTAAGCATCGGACTTCAGCTCAGGTAATGATCTGGCAGTCATGAGTTCGAGCCCCATATTGGGCTCTGTGGAGACAGCTCAGAGCCTGGAGCCTGCTTTGGATTCTGTGTCTACCTCTCTCTCTCTGCCCCTCCCCCACTCACACTCTCTCTCTCTCAGAAAAAAAAAAAAAAGAATAAATAAAAACATTAAAAAATGTTAATTGTGCAATCTTAACATTCCATTTTTTTGTGTGCTTTCTTTGCCTGAAAAATTGTTAACTATTTGGTCTGTGATATTTGCATGTGTATCCTCATCATTTAATCAGAAATATTAATCACGATTAGCCTTCAGGAAGAACTACAAATTTCCTTTAATGTTATCCCTTGAGTGGGATATGTTATAGTGAAATCTATTTCCTTAACTGAACACTTAGGAGGGCCTTTCAGATCAGTTTATTTGAAATATTTAATATAAATCAAATATTTATATGAAGTCTGTTAACATTTTTGATGTGTCAATCATATCTTTTTCTGTATGAAGTATCTTTGGAGAAAAGGAATTGTTGTTTCAAAGACATTGGATCCCTTATAATAGATGAAGGCAAATGATATGTTGGGATAGCTCAAGCCTATGGAAAATTGCTATTACATAAGGTTCCGGTGAAAAACAAGATTCAATTAATACATATCTGTAGGATTCCAAATACGTGCTAGTCATTTTCATAGGTCCCAGAGATTCAGCACTAAATAAAGTCCTTCAGTTAGTTGAGCTTACAGTTTAGTGAGGATAGAAGACAATAAACACATAGGAAATAAATAATAGAATTTAAGAGTGGTGTGAGGAGCAACAAAAATCTACTGGGCATAAGATATCAAGCCAGTTAAGGTGTTAGACAGTGATTGAGTAGTGGGCATCTTGGAGAGTATAATCAGGGAAGCTTCCCCTGAGGCATGCCCCAATTCTGAGATCTCAGGGACATGAGGGTGCTAGTCAGGTAATGTCTGGAGGAAGAACATCACAGAAAGATGCAACAGCCATTGCAAAGGCTTTGAGTTGACCACGGGCCTGGATGACAGAGGAATAGCAAGATACCCATTCACACAGACCAAAATGAGTAAGAAAAATAGGGAGATAAATTCTAAGATCAAGGGAATGGCAAGGAAGACTTGGCAGGGGATTTCAATCTGCTTACATACTTGTTTCTTCTTTTTACCTGCTAATTTGACAGATCTTTGTTGGGACAAAAAGCCAGGCATTCCTCAGCATTCTGAAGCAATCAAATTCTGGTGACCCAGGGACCATTTCCCAGTGGGTCCTAAGCCTTTATATTCTCTGATTTAGCCATGGAAGGAGCTGATTTGAAACTAAGGCAGAAGTGACTCACCTGTTTGAGGTAGGAGAGGGTTGGTGATGGCTGCATTTAACTAGACACGTACAGTCTATTAATCTGCTGTCTACCTTTCATTTTGCTTGTTGATACAACTGCATATACATTCTTTTTAAGCAATATTTTGATTGATTTAAACAGATACAGCTAAAAAAATTAAAATATGATAGTTTTGGGGGCGCCTGGGTGGCTCAGTCGGTTGGGCGACCGACTTTGGCTCAGGTCATGATCTCACAGTTTATGAGTTCCAGCCCTGAGTCGTCGGGCTCTGTGCTGACAGCTCAGAGCCTGGAGGCTGCTTCGGATTCTGTGTCTCCCTCTCTCTCTGCCCTTCCCCCACTCATGCTCTGTCTCTCTCTCTGCCTCAGAAATAAGTAAACATTAAAAAAATTTAAATATGACAGTTTAGCATATACACATACATTCAGCAGAAAATGTTACACCATACTCACAGAATTAGAGCTTAAAGGAAATCAAATCACACTTTCTTCTGTTTTTCCACTAAGCCCTCTCCTACTTCCCATGGACTTAAGTTTCTGAACTTTCCTCCTAAATGCTTCATAAACTAGCAAACAGGTCCACCACAGAAGGAGACAGAGGCTAAACACGACACTTACATACATTTAATTGTAGAAATGATTTTACTTTGGAGAAGACATTCATAACTAAATTTATCTCAAAATTTTAGGGAAAGCTCTTCCACATCTTTTCAACTACAAATAAACCTCTTAAAAAAATCACTGTACCAGCAGTAAGTCTTTGAGTAAATATACATATTTTTTGCCAGATAAATCTTGTTTGGGTCAAGTATTTATTATTTGATCATACATACATATGACTATGTATATACCACATATGGTATATATACAATTTTTCTGTAAATAGCATGAATCTTATTATAAAGGAGTATCATCTTTTATTTTGCTGACAGAAATGTTTGATATAAATTTTTCTTTTTATATACAAATTCTCATTGTGTTCATCTTTTATTTGATAGATGATGAGGCCACTTCCTAATAATTAAATGGTTTCACACTCATTTTTGAACACTCACTCATTAATCCAATGAAGTGTTTCTATTATGTGGGAATAATGGACAAAGTTTTCACTTTGTCAAAAAACTGATTACTTACACAATGGAAATTTCAGAATATTAATGTTCCTTAGCAAATACAATTGCTTGAATACTGTTAGAAAATAAGTCTTAATTAATAGTTAGGATCTAAAACGGGAAGGTTAACATCCATGTCTCCAAATTTTCTGACACATTAGCTATTTTCATGTAGACACAGAAAATCATTACCAGTCGTTCAAATCCCAAGATTTATTTCAACTAGTTTGGCAATATTACAGTCTAATGAGCTATGTTGCCATGGTAGAATAGGTGTGCCCTAATATTCTCTGCATATAAAATATTTTTGCAAAACTCATTATTTGTGCGCATTTTTAATTACCTATATTCACTTATTTGTACCCATTAGAAAGTAATCAACATAATTCATGAAGCCATAGAAAGCCATTATTTCAACTAACACTGAAATTTATATTATTGGTGTATTAATCTAATTATCAACAACATAACTGAATTTTCAGTAACACCTATAAGTGTGTAGCATATTATAACTTTTAAATTTGTTAATATGGAAGTATTTAACACAAAAGACAATTATCTACAAAAGTGCAAACTGATTAAAGTTGTGTTAGGAACACTAAAATTTTCCCATATAATTCTAGACAATCAGCCTTCCCAAGTTGGCAAAACTCTTCTTTTGTCCATATTAAATACTTCTGGAATTTTTACCTTGATAGAAATATATAATGTGTGACTATTACTAACTCATTACATGGTGTAATATAAAAATTATCAACCTATGTAAAACAGTTGTTAAATTGAAAATAATTTCATAATTTTTTGAGTAGAGAAAAGAATTCTTAGTAATATTTCTTTGTGTCTGATGATGAAAAATACTAAAAGATAATTCTGAGGAGCTATATGCATAAGCTTCGGTGGAATTTTTATATGTATAGTAACTTTTATATGTATAGAAAACAGGGCTATGAATCTAAAGAGGTCAAAAAATGGATGAATCACTGAATTCTCCTCCTGAAACCAATATATTGCACTATATGCTAACTAAATCAAATTTAAATTAAAAAAAAATTAAAAATCATGAATGTAAGTAATTTTATAGAAAAGGAGCTAATAAACCTTAGATTCTCTTATTACTTCAACAAAATTTACGTTAAAGTTTTTACCAAATCTGTACAATTTTCACATCTCTGTATAAAAGAATGGGAGAAATAAGAGCGTATTCTTTGAGCAATAGATTTGTGTTAAAGTCGTACAGACAAAGTGTACGTACTTGATATAACTGGAAAATAATTGGGCTTTATGACCAAGTGTTATTTTGGTAAATTTTAATACAGAAGGGGAAGAAAGAGTTATTATTGATTGCAATTGTTAAAGTTGTATGAAGAGTTGAATTTGAACGGATAATTAAGGAACTGTAATATGCTGAAAACTCACACAATTCTCACAATTAGTGAGATTATTTTAATTTAATGCTTCCCCAAGTACTGACTAGTCCATATATCTATATTAAATTGTGATAGCATTAAACACCTTTATTTAACATTTATTTAATTTCAAGACAGAGAGAGACAGAGTGCGAGCGGGGGAGGGGCAGAGAGAGAGGGAGACACAGAATCCTAAGCAGGCTCAAAGCTCCAAGCTGTCAGCACAGAGCCTCATGCAGGGCTCAAACCCATGAACTGTGAGATCATGACCCGAGCCAAAGTCAGATGCTTAACCCACTGAGCCACCCGGGCGCCCCTATGTGACAGCATTGTATTAGATCTTTGCCGTGACCCAGGAACTGTAAGTTATATGAATTGCCAACACTTTATTAAGAATTAAGAGAAGAGTCAATCCAGGCTTAGAGCTTCAGCAGATACAGAGAATTATTATTCAAAATGACAAAACAGAAATAAATAAGAAAAAATACAGAACGGCAAAATGAAGGAAACAGCCAAGTTCAATTTTATTCCTATACTTCATACCTTCATTTGCATTTACTTTGTTGGCTAATAAGCTGAGAGTTAAAAGGCTAATTTAAGAAATTTATTTAATTCAAATAACCCTACTCTAAATTTGTTTTAGATTTGTCTATATATATGTGACAGACAGCATCTAATAAGTTAGTGAGGAAAATCAAAATAGATTCAGAAGGCAAATATAAATGAAAATGAATTGAAAAGTGATGAGAAATGAATATGAATACATATTCAATTAGGAGAACTAATTGAGTATGAGCCTAAGAAGGAGGAACTTTGTTAATTGTGAAGTAAAATAAGAAAACGTGTTAACATTTCCTTAAAAGATATGTCAGTTTTAAAACGAGGGCTAGAGAAGGATTCAGAGTTTTAAGGTTTCCCTCCATTTTTTTTTACCTGGATTTTATATTTCAATAAAAATCTGGAACCTTTCATTTTATTCCAACCTTTGTCATTATTATAGTTTTCTCTCTTAATTTGCGTGACGTTAGTGATGGGCAACCAGACATCAGTGATAGAGTTCATTCTTCTTGGACTGACAGCTGACACTGAGCTTCAGGCTGTGCTTTTCCTTTTTCTGTTGCTAACTTACGTCTTAAGCATCATGGGAAACCTGACCATCATCATTCTGACCACGCTGGATTATCGCCTCCAGACTCCTATGTATTTCTTCCTCCGGAATTTTTCCATTCTGGAAATATCTTTTACCTCTGTCTTTGTTCCCAAAATGCTAGTCAATATTGGAACTGGAGACAGGACTATCTCCTTTGCTGCTTGTTTCACTCAGTATTTTTTTGCCATCCTTCTGGGAGCAACCGAGTTTTATCTTTTAGCTGCCATGTCCTTTGACCGCTACGTTGCCATTTGCAAACCCCTACACTATACAACTGTAATGAGCAGGAGACTCTGCATTCAACTTGTCTTGTGTTCCTGGCTCTCTGGTTTTTTGGTTGTCATTGGGCCTCATATAATGACTCTCCAGCTGCCTTTCTGTGCATCCAACATCATCAATCATTACTGCTGTGACTATACTGTACTGTTGCATCTAGCTTGTTCAGACACACATTTCATAGAAGTGATGGAGTTCATCTTGGCTGCAGTCACCCTCATCTTCACCTTGGTGCTAGTGATCCTTTCCTACACGTACATTATCAGGACAATTCTGAGAATCCCCTCTGTTCAACAGAGAAAAAAAGCTTTTTCTACATGTTCCTCTCATATGATTGTGGTCTCACTTTCTTATGGAAGTTGTATCTTTATGTACATAAATCCTTCTGTTAAGGATGCAGAAACTTTTAATAAGGGCGTGGCTGTTTTAAATACATCAGTTGCCCCTCTGTTGAACCCTTTCATCTATACCCTCAGGAATAAGCAAGTGAAAATAGCCTTCAAAGATATGGTCAGCAAAGTAACAGCTTTTTCAAGAAAATAAAGCTGAGGCTCATAATAATAATAAATACTAAATAACGAATAAATGTTTGTAGATGTATATTCTTGTATATTACAGTGTTTTCTATAATATGCCATCAATAGTCCTACCTGAACACCAAAACAGTAAAGCTATCTATTTAATGAAGCCTATTTTAACATGACTTTATTTCTTAAAAGTTTTAAAGGCCTGTGAGTGTATATATGTGTGTGTATCTTCTAATGCTTTCATGCTATTTTTCCTTATTTGTACCTCACTTTTAAGGAAAGGATTTGGGAGAGTTAGAATTGGGAGTATGAATTCTAATTGTTAGTTTTTTACAACTGAACTTTTCTTATCCTCTCCCACATGGTGTCCCATCTCTATACTTGGAAATTGAATCATTAAATATACACCCAGAAGAAATCTACTCTAGTTTGTGAATAATAGCTTCAATAATATATTGGTTAATTAACATAAAGTTGGTTATTTCGTAATTATACTATTCAGATTTAAGTTTAGTGTTTCCACAATAATCACTTACTGAAACACTAGGCTACTCAATGTTTGGGGTAAGAAAGATAGATGTGAAGAAGAGAAAATCAATATCTACTTATTTTCAAACTGATAGGAAAATGGTAATGATTTATACACACATTAAACACTGAGTGAATCCACAAAAGAGGGAAAGGGATGATTCAAATTTCAGTTACTTAGCAATATATCATTATAGCAAATTCATACATATTAATGTTGTGCCTAGTCATTGTTCTGGTTCCGTTTCACAAGAATATGAAATAAAATTATATGGACAGCATATATGATGTTAACAATTTCATAAGCTGAAATCATCTTCTTTCTATGTTGATGCTAAACTTTAAATTTTATAATCTGATGTCCTCAGGCAGGGTGTCCATCACAAGCCGATATTTTCTAAACATTTCTTATCCATATTAATTTTTTTCAGAAAGCCTGGGCCAGACCCATAGTACGGGTAATTTTAAAATTTAAAGAAGCTATGCATGTTTCTTTCCATGTACTGATGAAGAAAACGGGGCCCTGGAGGTATCAACAAAATACTTTTTATTAAAACATATTGTTAAATCTGTACTCTTGAATCTTGACTCATCCATCTAATAATGGAGAATCTACTAAGTAGCAGAGATACTAGAGAGTGCCCTGGGACACCAAGGGGGAGAAAGATGATTGAAAATGTAGCACCTGTTAGTTTCGTCTGAAAAATCACCTAAATTCCTGACATGTAGTTGTTGGCAAGTGAGGAAGTTTGAAACTTAGCTATTCAGATTGACGAGTAACTGACTCGTTAGTTCACTCAGGAATTTGTTGTTTCTACACCATCAGTAGTACATCAATCATAGTCATCCAAAACATGATCTCGTGTTATGGCGGTTGCTCAATTTCAAAAGACAGATCAAACAATGCTATGTGGTGGAACACTTTTTTGACAGAGGTAATTACTTTTAAAATACATAAAATTCTGTTACCCCCATTTAATTAAAATATAAAAGTAAATCAGACAACCAAACAACCACAAATCTAGGAACATTATGCTGAAGTTGCTGAACATGTGCAGAAGATAGAAAAACAAACAAACAAACAAACAAACAAACAAACAAACAAAACGGCAGTCAATTAGGAAACAGGGTGGGGGAGTCCTAGGACATCCAGAGGAATAATACGAGGGAATCATTATTGAGTCTCTTAGTTCAATTAGAATCCGAGTTGAGTTCAGGCTAGGTTGCAGGTTTTGTTGCTATTCTGTTTTGTTTTGTTTTCCTTTGTTTTGTTTCCTTATTTTGCTTAATTTTACAATTTTATGGAGTTATAATTCATGCACAATAAAGTGGGACCAATAAAGTTTGTAACTCGAGGTTTGACACATGTATACATTTGTGAAACCATTACCTAAATCAAGATAATGAACTTCAAACGTTTCTTTAGGCACTCTGGCAATACACGTTGCAGTCTTCGTAATGTTTCCACTTGGCTAGGCTGAACTATTGCCCTCGGATTTCCCTTTCCTGTTTATTTCCTGTTTTAGTGGACCACCAGAGAGATTATTTGGGATATTTGGAGAACGGAGTGAAGCAGAAGGCATTCTGTGGCTCACAGAGGTTGTTGTTTAACTGCTGGTTTATTTTGTTGTAGGACACAGCTGCCATGCTTGCGATCTTTCCATTGTCACCTGGATTGCTTTTCATCTTCTGCAACACCAGATCTGGGTATCTCTGTTTAGCTCCATGGCAAAGCGCCCAAGCTTTTTGTAGGATACCAGTAAATGTGAGCTGAGAGGCAACAAGAGCTAACACAGGTTTCAGTTCCTTCTCATGTGATTCTGCCCATGCACAGACTTTACATCCTTCACAAAAATGAACTTAACATGGATTGTGGACCTATGTATACAAGGCAAATCTCTAAAACTCTGAAAAAATAGCACAGAGCAAACCTAGATGACTCTGAGTTTACCAATGATTTTTTTAAATTTTTAATGTTTATATTTGAGAGAGAGAGAGAGAGAGAGAGAAAGACATTGCATGAGCAGGGGAGGGGAAGAGAGAGACAGAGACAGAATCTGAAGCTGGCTCCAGGCCCTGAGCTGTCAGCACAGAGCTGAATGCAGTGCTCATACCCACAAACCGTGAGAGCATGACCTGAGCCCAAGTTGGAAGCTCAACCAACCGAGCCCCTCAGATGCCCTGGCAAAGATCTTTTAGATACCGCATGGAAGGCACGATCCATGAAAGGGATGATGGATAAGCTGGACTTCATTAAAATTTATCAAAGCTTATCAATAATCAATAAATTTCATAGAGACTATTATTGTGTGGCTTCTCTGTGTCAGGACATGAGTGAGGTGATTTTTAGTAATGTTTTACCCGTTTAATCACCACAACCTGTGAACATAATCAAACAGAAAATAATTTGTTCTTCTGTTTTTGCATTATGATTAACATATTAGAAACGAGGATATTTTGACCAGAATTCCATAGATAAAATCTCAAAATCTCATTTATGTTTATTATAAAGATGATGTTTTGTATTGGAAGATACATAAAGGAGTTTCTGAAGTCCTTGTAGACATTGAGCCTGCTTGTCCAAAAACCAGTAGCAGTAAGAAACAAAAAGAACATGAAAGTATTGTGCAGCCCACTAGAAAGGTTGATTTTCTTTTATTTTTCCTCCAAGTTTTTATTTAAATTCAAGTTAGCTAACATACAGTGTAATATTAGTTTCACGTGTAGGATTTACTGATTTATCACATACCACACCCTGTGCTCATACCTCTGCCCACCCAACCCCCCACCCTGCTGCAACCCTCAGTTTGTTGTCTGTAGAGTCTGTATTATGGTTTGCCTCTCTTTTTTTTCTTCCCTATGCTCATCTGTTTTGTTTCTCAAATTCCACATATGAGTGAAATCATATGGTATTTGTCTTTCTCAGACTGACTTATATTGCTTAACATAATATACTCCAGCTTCATCCATGTCCTTGCAAATGGCAAGATTCCATTCTTTTTTATTTTAAATGTTTATTTATTTATTTTGAGAGAGAGAGAGAGATAGACAGCAAGCGGGAGAGGGACAGAGAGAGAGGGAGACAAAGAATCCCAAGCAGGCTCTGTACCATCAGCGCAGAGCCTGATGGGGGGCTCAAACCCACAAACTATGAGAACTTGACCCAAGCTGAAAGAGTTGGATGCTTAACCAACTGAGCCACCCAGGTGCCCCAAGATTTCATTCCTTTTGATGGCTGAGTAATATTCCATCATATATATGTATACCACATCTTCTTTATCCTTTCATCAGTTGATGGACATTTGGACTATTTCTAGAATTTGGTTAATGATGATAATTCTGCTATAAACATCAGGGTGCATGTACCCTTTTGAATCAGTATTTTTGTATCCTTTGAGTAAATACCTAGTGTGCAATTCCTGAGTCATAAGATAGTTCTATTTTTAAATTTTTGAAGAAATCCTATAATTTTCCAAGTGGTTTAGTTTGTATTCCAGTCAACAGTGTAAGAGGGCTCCCCTTTCTCCAAATTCTCACCAACATCTGTTGTTTCCTGTGTTGTTAATTTTAGCCATGATGACAGGTACAAGGAGGTAACTCAACGTCATTTTCATTTGTATTCCCTAATGAGTGATGTTTTCATGCATGTTTTGGCCATCTGGATGTCTTCTTTGGAAAATGTCTATACTTGTCTTCTGTCCATTTCTTAGCTGGACTGTTTGTTTTTTGGGTGTTGAGTTTGATAGGTTCTTTATAGATTTTGGATACTAACCCTTTATCTGATATGACCTTTGTAAATATCATTTCCCGTACCATAGGCTGCCTTTTAGTTTTGTTGACTGCTTCTTTCACTGTGCAGAAGTTTTTATCTTGATGAAGTATGAATAGTTCATGTTTGTATTTGTTTCCTTTGCCTCAGGAGACATGTCTAGTAAGAAGTTGTTGCTGCATCTGAGGCCAAGGGGTTGCTGCCTGTATTCCCCTCGAGGATTTTGATGGTTTCCTGATGCACATTTAGGTCTTTCATCCATTTTGAATGTATTTTTGTGTATGGTGTAAGAAAGTATTCCAGTCTCATTCTTCTGAATATTGCTGTCAAGTTTTTCCAACACTATTCGTTGAAGAGACTGTCTTTTTTCCATTGGGTATTTCTTCCTGCTTTGTTGAAGATGAGTTGACCCTATAGTTTTGGGTCCATTTCTGAATTTTCTATTCTCTTCCATTGAACCAGGTACCTCTCTCTTTTTTTTAATTTTTAAAAATATTTATTTATTTTTGAAAAAGAGACAGAACACGAGTGAGGAAGGGGCAGAGAGAGAGGGAGATACAGAATCTGAAGCAGGCTCCAGGCTCTGAGCTCTCAGCACAGAGCCTGATGTGGGGCTAGAACTCATGAGGCATGAAATCATGACCTGCGCTGAAGTCAGATGCTTAACCAACTTAACCACACAGGCATCCCACTATGTATCTGTTTTTGTGCCAGTACCAGGCTGTTTTGATGACTAAAGCTTTGTAATATAGCTTGAAGTCCGGAATTGTGATGCCTCCAGCTTTACTTTTCTTTTTCAAGATTGTTTTGGCTATTTGGGGTCTTCTGTGGTTCCATACAAAGTTTAGGATTGTTTTTTCTAGCTCTGTGGAAAATACTAGTGGTATTTTGGTAGGGATTGCATTGAATGTGTAGATTGCTTTGGGTACTACAGACATTTTAACAATGTTTGTTTTTCCAATTCATGAGCATAGAAAGTGTTTCCATTTCTTTGTGTTGTCTTCAATTTCCTTCATAAGTGTTCTACACTTCTCAGGGTACAGATCTGAAACATTTTGATTGGATTTATTTCTAGGTATCTTATGGTTTTGGTGCAATTCTAAATGGGATTGATTCTTGATTTCTTTTTCTTCTGCTTCGTTATTGGTGTATACAAATGCAACAGATTTCTGTAGTTTGATTTAATATCCTGCAACTTTGCTGAATTCATGTATTAGTTCTAGAAATTTTAGTGGTTTTTTTTTTTTTATTTTCTACATTGGCTACCTTGTTGTCTGCAAATAGTGAAAATTTACTTCTTCCTTGCTGTCTTTTATTTCTTTTTGTTGTATGAGTGCTGAGGCTAGGAGTAACAGTAATCTGTTAAATAACAGTGGTGAGAGTAGACATCCTGTCTTGCTCCTGACCACAGAGGAAAAGCTCTCAGTTTTTGCTTATGGAAGATAATATTAGACGTGGGGCTTGCATACATGGTCTTTATGATGTTAAGGTATTTTTCATCTATCCCTACTTTGTTTAGGGTTTTTTTTAATGAAGAATGGATGCTGTATTTTGTCAAATTCTTTTTCTGCATCTATTGAGAGGCTCATGTGGTACTTACCCTTTCTTGTATTAATGTGGTGTATTATGTTGATTGATTTGTGAATATAGAACACCCTTGCAACTGAGGAACAAACCCCACTTGATCATGTGAATGATTACTTTAATGTACTTTTGGATTCGATTTGCTAGTATCTTGTTGAGAATGTTGCATCCATGTTCATCAGGGATATTGGCCTGCAGTTCTCTTCTTCAGTGGCGTCTTTGTCTGGTTTTGGAATCAAGGTAATACTAACCTCGTAGTTTGGTAGTTTTCCTTCCATTTCTATTTTGAGAGCATTTGAGAAGAATAGGTATTAACTCTTCTTTAAAGGTTTGGTAGAATTCTCCTGGAAAACCATCTGGTCCTAGACTTGTTTGTTGAGAGATTTTTGATTACTGACTTAATGTCTTTACTGGTTATCCGTCTTTTCAAGTTTTCTTTTTCTTCCTGTTTCACTTTTGTTAGTTAAAATGTCTCTAGGAATGTATCCATTTCTTACAGATTGCCCAATTTGATGGCATGTATTTTTTTCATAATATTCTCTTATAACTCTTTGTATATCTGTGCTTATCTTATTTCTCCTCTCTCATTTGTGATTTTATTTATTTGGGTCTTTTGTCCTTTCTTTTTGATAATTCTGGCGAGGAGTTTGTCAATTTTTAAAATTTTTTCAAAGAAGCAGCTCCTGATTTCATTGATCTGTTTTACTGCTGTTTTTGTTTCTTTGTTTTCTTCTATATAATTTATTTCTGCTCTACTCACTATTATTTCCCTTCTTCTGTTGGTTTTAGGTTTCATTTGTGGTCTTTTTTCTAGTTCCTTTATGTGTAAGATTAGGTTGCTTATTTGAGATTTTTCTTGCTTCTTGAGTAGGCTTGTATTGCTATGTACCTCACTGGTATGAGCACTTTTGCACATCCCAAAGGTTTTGGACCATCATGTTTTCATTTTTACTTGTTTGCATGTATGTTCTTATTTCTTCTTTAATTTCCTGGTTGACCCACTCATTCCTTAGTGGGATGTTCTTTAATCTCCATGTATTTGTGGTATTTCTAAATATTTTCTTGTATTGACTTCATGCTTCATAATGTTGTGGTTGGAAAATACGCATTTTGTACTTATTGAGGACTAATTTGTGACCTGGTAAATGATCTGTTCTGGAGAATGTCCCATGTGTACTCAAAAAAGAATGTGTATTCTGCTATTTAGGATAAAATGTTCTGAAAACATCTGTTAAGAATATATGGTCCAGTGTGTTATTCAAAACCATTGTTTTCTTGTTGATTTTCTGCTCAGATGATCTGGCCTTTGAGGTAAGGGGTGTTGAAGTCCTCAACTACTATTGTATTATATTGTATTGTACTGTATTGTATTGTATTGTATTGTATTGTATTGTTATGCTTTATGTTTGTTGTGAAATGTTTTATATATTTGTGTTCATCCAAGTTGGGGGAATAAATATTTACAATTGTTAGACCTTGTTAGATAGATCCCTTTATTTTGATACAGTGTCCTTCTTCATCTCTTGTTACAGTTTTTGGTTTAAAATGTAGTTTCTCTGATACAAGTATAACTACTCAGGCTTTTATTTTGCATACATTTTCATGGTAAATGTTCCTCCATTCCCTCACTTTCTTTTTTTCTCCAATATATGAAGTTTATTGTCAAAATGGTTTCCATACAACACCCAGTGCTCATCCCAAAAGGTGCCCTCCTCAGTACCCATCACCCACCCTCCCCTCCCTCCCACCCCCCATCAACTCTCAGTTTGTTCTCAGTTTTTAAGAGTCTCTTATGCTTTGGCTCTCTTCCACTCTAACCTCTTTTTCTTTTTTCCTTCCCCTCCCCCATGGGTTTCTGTTAAGTTTCTCAGGATCCACATAAGAGTGAAACCATATGGTCTCTGTCTTTCTCTGTATGGCTTATTTCACTTAGCATCACACTCTCCAGTTCCATCCATGTTGCTACAAAGGGCCATATTTCGTTCTTTATCATTGCCATGTAGTACTCCATTGTGTATATAAACCACAATTTCTTTATCCATTCATCAGTTGATGGACATTTAGGCTCTTTCCATAATTTGGCTATTGTTGAGAGTGCTGCTATAAACATTGGGGTGCAAGTGCCCCTATGCATCAGTACTCCTGTATCCCTTGGGTAAATTCCTAGCAGTGCTATTGCTGGGTCATAGGGTAGATCTATTTTTAATTTTTTGAGGAGCCTCCACTCTGTTTTCCAGAGTGGCTGCACCAGTTTGCATTCCCACCAACAGTGCTAGAGGGTTCCAGTTTCTCCACATCCTCTCCAGCATCTATAGTCTCCTGATTTGTTCATTTTGACCACTCTGACTGGCGTGAGGTGATATCTGAGTGTGGTTTTGATTTGCATTTCCCTGATGAGGAGCGATGTTGAGCATCTTTTCATGTGCCTGTTGGCCATCCGGATGTCTTCTTTAGAGAAGTGTCTATTCATGTTTTCTGCCCATTTCTTCACTGGGTTATTTGTTTTTCGGGTGTGGAGTTTGGTGAGCTCTTTATAGATTTGGATACTAGCCTTTGGTCCGATATGTCATTTGCAAATATCTTTTCCCATTCCGTTGGTTGCCTTTTAGTTTTGTTGGTTGTTTCCTTTGATGTGCAGAAGCTTTTTATCTTCATAAGGTCCCAGTAGTTCATTTTTGCTTTTAATTCCCTTGCCTTTGGGGATGTGTCAAGTAAGAAATTGCTACGACTGAGGTCAGAGAGGTCTTTTCCTGCTTTCTCCTCTGCAGGTGTCTTTAGGTCTAAAATGAGTCTCTTGTAGGCAGCATATAGATAGGTCTTGTTACTTTATCCATTCTGACCTCCTATGTCTTTTGATTGGACATTGAGTCCATATACACTCAGAGTAATAATTGGTAGATATGAATTTAGTGCCATTTTATTGCTAGTTTTGTTGTTGTTTCTGGATACTTCCTCTGTTCCTTTCCAGTGTTTTTTCTACTCAAAAAGTCCCCTTTAATATTTCTTGCAAGGCCAGTTTAGTGATCATGAACTGCTTTAGTTTTTGTTTGTCTGGGAAACTCTTTATCTCTCCACTCTGAATAATAGCCTTGCTCAATAGAGTATTATTCTTGGAGCAGTTTTTCCCATTCAGCACATTGTATATATCATTCCACTCTCTTCTGCCTACCAAATTTCTGTGGAGACATCTGCTGCCAACCTTATTTGTCTTCCCTTATAAGTTAGGAATCTGTGTCTAGCTACTTTTAGGATTTTTCTTTATCTCTATATTTTGCAAATTTAACTACAATATTTCTTAGTGTTGACCTGCTTTTACTGATTTTGTTGAGAGATGTGCTTTCTGTATCTGGAAGTCTGTTCTCTTCCCAGATTAGGGAAGTTTTCAGCTATAAGTTCCTCAAATAAACCTCTGCCCCTTTCTCTCTCTTCTTCTTCTTCTCCTTTCTTCTTCTTCCTGTCCTCCTCCTCCTTCTTCTTCTTCATTCTTCTTCTTTCTTCTTCTTCCTTATTCTTCTTTCTTTCTTCTTCTTCTTCTTCTTCTTCTTCTTCTTCTTCTTCTTCTTCTGGGACTCTGAGCTGTCAGCACAGAGCCCGACTGGGGGCTCAAACTCCTGGACTGCAAGATCATGACCTGAGCCAAAGTCGGCTACCCAACTGACAGAGCAACCCAGGCACCCCATAATTGTTGCTTTTAAATTGTATATCAGGCATATTACTTATAATTGTTTCAATTAGAAACCTGGCCATGACCTTTTCTTCTTCTTTCTTTTGGCATGAATTACTCCGTCTTGGCAATTTGTCTAGGTTTCTGTCTTCTGTTTGTTTATTTGAGTTTATTTAATTATTCTATATACTAAATGTTTTCTCTACCCCACTGTGTACCACTTGGCCCTTAGGGCCTTTGTCCTCAGGTAGAAAGCAACAGAAAAGGAAGAGTAAGAAAAATTTACTCCCCATATTTTTTGTCTATTAAGATTTTACTTAGTGTTTATGCAAATACCATTGGCCAAATATTTCTAGAAATTTGTTCCAGAAAGGGACAATTGTTTTAAGGTGTTAATTTTAGAGCAGTTTTAGGTGTACAACAAAATTGAAAGAAAGGTACAGAGATTTCCCATATACCAGTGGGCTTCAAATATGCATAGTCTCCCCCATTTACAATATCCCCCAGGACAGTGGTAGGTTTGTTACAATTGATGAACCTACATTGACACATCATAGTTACCCAAAGTCTACACAGTTTGCCTTATGGTTCATTCTTGGTGTAGTACATCCTATATGTTTGGACAAATGTATTTCGTTTCACAAATAGATAGGTATACAGATAGGTAAATGATATAAATGGATGATATGTAAATACAGATAACGTATTTAGATGTATAGATAAAATCTTCTGTGCCCTGCCTATTCATCACTCCTCACCCATCATCCATGAAAACCACTGATTTGCCGTCATCATAGTTTTTCCTTTTCCAGAATGTCATTTAGTTGGAAACATAACATATGTAGACTTTTCAAATTGGGTTTTTTCACTTAGTGACACGCATTTAGGTTCCTCCATGTCTTCTCATGGCTTCAAAGCTCATTTCTTTTTAGCACTGACTAAATTTTTATTTCCTAGATGTATCATAGTTTATCCATTTGCCAAATAAAGGGTATCTAAGCTGCTTCCAAGTTTGGGCAGGTAAAATAAAGCTGCTATAAAGACCTGTGTACAGGTTTTTTCGTGGACATGTTTCCATCTCCTTTGGGTAAATACCGAGATGGGTGATTGCTATGGTAAGAGTGTGTTTAATATGGTAGAAAAACACCAAACTTTCTCCTAAAGATGCTGTACCATTTTGCATTCTACCAACAATAAATGAGAGTTCTTGTCACTTTACATCAACATCAGGCTTTGTTGATTTCAGTGTTCCAGAGTTGGCCATTTTAATACGTGTGCAGTTGTTTCTCCTCGTTGTTGTGATATACATTTTCCTAATGATATGTGATATGGATCACTTTTTGTGTGATTATTTGCCATCTGTATACCATCTTTGTTGAGACATCTCAAGATCTTTGGCCCATTTTTTAATCTTGTTGTTCATTTGCATACTGTCGAAAATGAAGAGTTTTTGTACATTTGAGTTAATTTATTTTAGAGGTGTTTTCACAAAATTGACTGCCAGTATGTGGCTTCTTTTCTCATTTTCTTGACATTGTCTTTTGCAGAGCAGGAGTTTTTAATTTTAACGAAGTCCAACTTATCCATCATCCCTTTCATGGATCATGCCTTCCATGCGGTATCTAAAAGATCTTTGCCAGGGCATCTGAGGGGCTTCTATTCTACCATGGCAACATAGCTCATTAGACTGTAATATTGCCAAACTAGTTGAAATAAATCTTGGGATTTGAACGATTGGTAATGATTTTCTGTGTCTACATGAAAATAGCTAATGTGTCAGAAAATTTGGAGACATGGATGTTAACCTTCCCGTTTTAGATCCTAACTATTAATTAAGACTTATTTTCTAACAGTATTCAAGCAATTGTATTTGCTAAGGAACATTAATATTCTGAAATTTCCATTGTGTAAGTAATCAGTTTTTTGACAAAGTGAAAACTTTGTCCATTATTCCCACATAATAGAAACACTTCATTGGATTAATGAGTGAGTGTTCAAAAATGAGTGTGAAACCATTTAATTATTAGGAAGTGGCCTCATCATCTATCAAATAAAAGATGAACACAATGAGAATTTGTATATAAAAAGAAAAATTTATATCAAACATTTCTGTCAGCAAAATAAAAGATGATACTCCTTTATAATAAGATTCATGCTATTTACAGAAAAATTGTATATATACCATATGTGGTATATACATAGTCATATGTATATATGATCAAATAATAAATACTTGACCCAAACAAGATTTATCTGGCAAAAAATATGTATATTTACTCAAAGACTTACTGCTGGTACAGTGATTTTTTTAAGAGGTTTATTTGTAGTTGAAAAGATGTGGAAGAGCTTTCCCTAAAATTTTGAGATAAATTTAGTTATGAATGTCTTCTCCAAAGTAAAATCATTTCTACAATTAAATGTATGTAAGTGTCGTGTTTAGCCTCTGTCTCCTTCTGTGGTGGACCTGTTTGCTAGTTTATGAAGCATTTAGGAGGAAAGTTCAGAAACTTAAGTCCATGGGAAGTAGGAGAGGGCTTAGTGGAAAAACAGAAGAAAGTGTGATTTGATTTCCTTTAAGCTCTAATTCTGTGAGTATGGTGTAACATTTTCTGCTGAATGTATGTGTATATGCTAAACTGTCATATTTAAATTTTTTTAATGTTTACTTATTTCTGAGGCAGAGAGAGAGACAGAGCATGAGTGGGGGAAGGGCAGAGAGAGAGGGAGACACAGAATCCGAAGCAGCCTCCAGGCTCTGAGCTGTCAGCACAGAGCCCGACGACTCAGGGCTGGAACTCATAAACTGTGAGATCATGACCTGAGCCAAAGTCGGTCGCCCAACCGACTGAGCCACCCAGGCGCCCCCAAAACTATCATATTTTAATTTTTTTAGCTGTATCTGTTTAAATCAATCAAAATATTGCTTAAAAAGAATGTATATGCAGTTGTATCAACAAGCAAAATGAAAGGTAGACAGCAGATTAATAGACTGTACGTGTCTAGTTAAATGCAGCCATCACCAACCCTCTCCTACCTCAAACAGGTGAGTCACTTCTGCCTTAGTTTCAAATCAGCTCCTTCCATGGCTAAATCAGAGAATATAAAGGCTTAGGACCCACTGGGAAATGGTCCCTGGGTCACCAGAATTTGATTGCTTCAGAATGCTGAGGAATGCCTGGCTTTTTGTCCCAACAAAGATCTGTCAAATTAGCAGGTAAAAAGAAGAAACAAGTATGTAAGCAGATTGAAATCCCCTGCCAAGTCTTCCTTGCCATTCCCTTGATCTTAGAATTTATCTCCCTATTTTTCTTACTCATTTTGGTCTGTGTGAATGGGTATCTTGCTATTCCTCTGTCATCCAGGCCCGTGGTCAACTCAAAGCCTTTGCAATGGCTGTTGCATCTTTCTGTGATGTTCTTCCTCCAGACATTACCTGACTAGCACCCTCATGTCCCTGAGATCTCAGAATTGGGGCATGCCTCAGGGGAAGCTTCCCTGATTATACTCTCCAAGATGCCCACTACTCAATCACTGTCTAACACCTTAACTGGCTTGATATCTTATGCCCAGTAGATTTTTGTTGCTCCTCACACCACTCTTAAATTCTATTATTTATTTCCTATGTGTTTATTGTCTTCTATCCTCACTAAACTGTAAGCTCAACTAACTGAAGGACTTTATTTAGTGCTGAATCTCTGGGACTTATGAAAATGACTAGCACGTATTTGGAATCCTACAGATATGTATTAATTGAATCTTGTTTTTCACCGGAACCTTATGTAATAGCAATTTTCCATAGGCTTGAGCTATCCCAACATATCATTTGCCTTCATCTATTATAAGGGATCCAATGTCTTTGAAACAACAATTCCTTTTCTCCAAAGATACTTCATACAGAAAAAGATATGATTGACACATCAAAAGTGTTAACAGACTTCATATAAATATTTGATTTATATTAAATATTTCAAATAAACTGATCTGAAAGGCCCTCCTAAGTGTTCAGTTAAGGAAATAGATTTCACTATAACATATCCCACTCAAGGGATAACATTAAAGGAAATTTGTAGTTCTTCCTGAAGGCTAATCGTGATTAATATTTCTGATTAAATGATGAGGATACACATGCAAATATCACAGACCAAATAGTTAACAATTTTTCAGGCAAAGAAAGCACACAAAAAAATGGAATGTTAAGATTGCACAATTAACATTTTTTAATGTTTTTATTTATTCTTTTTTTTTTTTTCTGAGAGAGAGAGATAGAGTGTGAGTGGGGGAGGGGCAGAGAGAGAGAGGTAGACACAGAATCCAAAGCAGGCTCCAGGCTCTGAGCTGTCTCCACAGAGCCCAATATGGGGCTCGAACTCATGACTGCCAGATCATTACCTGAGCTGAAGTCCGATGCTTAACCCACTGAGCCATCCAGGGACCCCAAGATTGCACAATTAAATAAAATGTCACCTTTATAATTCTTTTCCTAACTTGATCTTATGTTTTAAAGTTATATAGGGGTGCCTGCGTGGCTCAGTCAGTTAAGGATCTGACTCTTGATTTCTGCTCAGGTCATGATCTCACGGTTTGTGAGATCAAGCCCCCCGTGGGGGTTTGTGCTGACAGTGTGGGGCCTGCTTGGGATTCTCTCTCTCTCTCTCTCTCTCTCTCTCTCTCTCTCTCTCTGTCTCTGCCCCTCCTTCGCTCATGCTCTCTCTCTCTCTCAAAATAAATTAAAAAAACATTTTTAAAAATCTTTAAAAAAATTAAAAATTGTATAGAATTCCAGTCAAAAATTATGCAGACGGTTCTTCTAATCTCTAATTCACAGGTGCAAGCCTTCAGTATAAAGTCAATTTATTGATGAGAAAAATGTCCAACGAAACTTATGTTAAAAAAAATCAGATGGGGCGCCTGGGTGGCTAGTCAGTTAAGCGTCCGACTTCAGTTCAGGTCATCATCTCGCAGTTCGTGAGTTCCAGCCCAGTGTAGGGCTCTGTTCTGACAGCTTGGAGCCTGGAGCCTGCTTTGGATTCTGTGTCTTCCTCTCTATCTGCTCCTCCCCCCACCCCTCTCTCTCTCATTCTCTCTCAAAAAGAAATAAACATTAAACATTTTTTTACATAATTAAAAAATCAGATGTATAAAATAAGCACTGTATAAAATAAATGTACAAAATAAAAATTTTATAATATACATTCAGTTTACATACACACACACACACACATATATATACATATATATATATATATATATATATATATATATATATAAAGATAAGAGAAAATTAAAGATATGTAGATAGGTAGATTGATAGAACATGTATATATGCTAAATATACCCATGCCTCAAAATGATTTTAATCAATAAAAGCCTTTTATGTGCAAAATGGAAATAAGAAAAAAAATTGTAGGGGCGGCTGCGTGGTTCAGTGGTTAAGGCATCCGATTTTTGATTTTGGCTCATGTCATGATCTCACAGTTCGTGAGTTTGAGCTCTTCATCGGGCTCTGCACTGACAGTGAGGAACCTGATTGGGATTCTCTCTCTCTCCATCTCTGTCCCTTTCTCTCTCTCTCTCTCTCTCTCTCTCCCTCTCAAAGTAAATGAATAAAAACAATATTGTATGCAATGTGAACTTCTTCCAGATAGCCACTAATTGCTTGCCTGACACCACACTGTCACACACATAGTAATGTTAATGATCCCAATATTTTCTCAGGAAAGCAGGCCAATTTCACTCTGAAACCTCTCTTTGACTCATATACACATAAATACAATGCTTTCATCCTTTGATGCATTATCTCTTTGTGCAACTTCTTTAGCACTTAATCTAGCCTTGTGAAGTAACTACTGAATCCCTCCAATGCTTTAATGATAACTCATCTTTTTATATTCTCTTTGCCCTTTCTTTGAATGTAAGCCATATGGGTGCTGCCAACCATTTCTCAAATATGTCTTTCATTGAAATACTTTGCTGTATAAAACTCTGCTTCAACGCTCATATTCCTTGTAATGCCTTATATGAGAAATAGGTACTAACTTCTCTATAGCTTAAGCAAGTTTTTGGCAACAACCATTTTATGATATATTGGGCTCTGTGTGTGTGCGTGTGTGTGTGTGTGTGTGCACACGCGCACGCCAGTATCTATATAGATATATAGATATGTATTCCCTGCAGGAAGGAAATAGCATGATACCTTTGCTGAGTAAATATTTGTTGAGGATTTATTTAAGCCAAATTAAGTGTCTAAATTACATACTCCATTTTATTGAGACATAATTGATTTGTAATAAATTTCACATGTTTAAAGTATACAGTTTGATAAATTTTGAGATCTGTCATAAACCTATGAAGACTTCACCACAGTCAAGATAACCCTAAAATTGTCTCATACCCCTTTTAATCCTTGCCTTGCAACCCACCCTACACTCTCACACAGAAGATCAGTTCGCTGGGAAAGAATTTATCAGTTTTGCAGCTGTGTGAGTGTTATTCCAAACAAGAAGAAAGAAAGGGCCTATTTTTACCAACTGCCAACTCTAAGTTCTCCAATTAAGCATTATAAGCATAAAGGTATTCAGATATTCTCTTTCCTTTGCATGTTTTCCACAAATACCCAACATCGTGGCATTACCATTTTTTCTGTAGATGTTAAATATAGCATATAGCCTATGTTATTTATAGCTATGCTTAGTCAATGTTTCATTATACACCTCAGTGAGTAAATGGGTGCTTTATGTTCTAACAGATAATTTATAGGGACTAGACTGAGAGCTGTGGTATCTAGGGGCAGTATGTTCTAACTGCAGCTAGAGTTCATGCTGAGATCAATGTAGTGATGAGATCCGAAAGGCAAATGGAAATCTAAGCCAGGCAAAAGATTCCAAGAAGAGGATAGAAAACAATATTGGAATATTGAGAATGGAGAGACAGACAAATGAATGCAGAGAGATTTCAATAAATCACGTGGGTAAATAGAAAGGTAAGTAGGAGAAACTGGATACAATACATGGTTAACATTTACAACTTCTCTGCACCACGCTTTATACTAGGAAAAATTTAGAGTCAAGGGATTGTCTGGAATTAGTCATGAATCTTTTATCACTTTGCCATTTCTACATAACAAAGGTCCCTGAAATTTAGTGTCTGAAAACCACAAGCATTATTACTGTTCATGAGTCTCTGGTTCAGCTAGGCAGTTCTGCTGATATGGACTGGGTTCTCCCACTTCCTGGGGAATCAATTGGCTCTAAGCTAGTCTAGGATGGCCTCGGTAGAGATGAATCAGTTCTACTTCAGTAGATGTCTGTCCCAGCAGACTAGCCTTGGTTTGCTCTCATGAGAATTGTGCGGGTGCAAGAGAGAGAGAGAGAGAGAGAGAGAGAGAGAGAGAGAGAGGAATGCATGCTTGGCTTCTTGATACTGACACTCTGAGTTGTCACAACATTCCTTCTGTCACATCTCTTTGCAAAAGCAAGTCACAGGTCTAGGCTAGATTCAAAGGATGAGAAGCAGACATTTTCCTGCTGAGTGGAGCTGTGGAGTCACATAGCAAAAGACATGGCCATTTTCCTATCCATCCACCACACCAGCTCATGAAGAATCACCTAATCACTCTCTTTTATTTTCTGCTCTGAGCTTCATTATCCTAATCACTTTAAAAGCCGTTTTGACCATATTGGTCTCCCAGGGCTGCCATAACAAATTACAAACCCGGTGGCTTAAAACAACAGAAATGTATTCTTTCACAATTCAGGAGGCCAGATCTGGTGGCTCTGAGGAACATGTGTTTCTTCTAGCTTCTGGTGGTGGCCAACAGTCCTCGGTACCCCTGGCGAGATCTCTCCAGCTTCTGTCTCCATCTTTACATGGCTGTTGGTCCTGTGGATCTGTGGATCTTTGCGTCTCTTAATCTCTCCTTAAATAGTGACAATAGTCATTGGATTTAGGGCCCACTCCAATCTAGTATAACTCTATCTTCACCTGATTACACGTGTAAATGCCCTATTCCAAATAAAGTCACATTCACACATACCCACTTTTAGGACTTCAACTGACCTCTGTGGGGGACACAATTCGTTTCACAACAGTGATGATATATATTGTGTGGAATATGCTGAAGAGATATCAAGTATCCTGATTACCATTAAAAACATAGGCCTATAAATTCATAAAATATAGAAAAGCCCAATCTATAGACAAGTATATAAGAAATGGAGAAAAAGTCAACTAGCATTAGAAAAGCTTCCCTCACTTTCTTTTTGGCCTTCCCTATGGTACCTGGTCAAACACAAGGCATGCTTCTTTTTCAACTTCAAGTGAAGTTCCTTTTGCAAATTGATCCATGAACGTTTTTACCCTATCTCTGACCACTTTGCCGTTTATAAGCCATACATTACTCTTTATTGTTGTCAAATGTTTTATTTCACACGATTTTAGAACTTGCTCCTTTATAGAGGATCAAAGTGAGTTTCAAAGAGTTTCTGTCTTGACCAAGGTCAACAAGATAGTTAATGAAAGAATCAGCAATGACATCTAGGCTTTTATTTCTATTTTCAACTTTCACTAGTTTTGCCTTTCCCCATTTTATCGAGATATAATTGACATATACCACCATATAAGTTTAAGGTATACAGAATAATGTCTTGACATACACATATGACACACTGATTACCACAACAGATTTGGTTAACATCAATCACCTCATACAGTTACAATTTTTTGTCCTTATGATGAGACAGTTTAGGCTCTACCTGCTTAGCAACTCTCAAATTGTCCATACTGCGGAATGAACTGCAGTCTAGTTGCTGTACATTGCATCTCCAGTGCTTATTTATCTTATCACCGGAAGTTTACACCTTTTGATCCCCTTTGCCTATTTCCAACCCCTACCCCCTGCCTCTGCTAACAACAAACATCTCTTTTTCTCTGAGCATTTGTTAGATTTCAAATGTAAGTGATTTCAGACAGCGTTTGTCTTTACCTGCCTGACATATTTTACTTAGCATAATGGGCTCAAGGTCCATCCATGTTATCACAAATGGCAGGACTTCCTTCTTTTTTATGGACGCATAGCATTCCATTGCATATACATGTACACACACACACACACACACACACACATACATATACACACACAGTTTCTTTATCCATGCATTTGTCATGGATCCTTCAATTGTTTCCACATCCTGGCTCTTGTAAGTAATGCTGCAGTGAACATGGGAATGCATATATCTCTTCCACATAGTGATTTCATTTCCATTGGATATGTATCCAGAAGTGGAATTGCTAGGTCATATGGTGGTTCTCCTTTTAATTTTTTTGAGGAAACTTCATACTGTGTTCCATAGTGGCCGTTCCAATTTACATTTCCACAACAGTGCACGAGGGTTCCCTTTTATCCACATCCTCTACAGTATTTGGTATCTCTTCTCTTTTTTGATGATAGCCACTCGAACAAGTCCAAGGTGATATCTCATTGTGATTTGAATTTGCATTTCCCTGATGATTCTTTTAGCACCTTTTCATGTACTTCTAGGCCATGTGGATATCTTCTTTGAAAAAATGTCTATTCAGGTCCTCTGCCCATTTTTAAGTTGGATTATTTGGAGTTTTAGGCTACTGAATTGAATGAGTTCTTTATATATTTTGGCTATTAATCCCTTACCAAGTATATAATTTGCAAATATTTTCTCCTATTCTATAGATTTTTTTTTCATTTTGCTGATTGTTTCTTTTGCTGTGCAAAAGCTGTCTATTTTGATACAGTCCCACTTGTTCATTTTTTATTTGTTGCTTTTGCTTGAAGCATTCTATCCAGAAGTCATTGCTAGGACCCATGTCAAGAAGTATTTTCCCTGTTTTCATCTATGAGTTTTATGGTTTCATGTCTTACACTTAAAACTTGAATTTGAGTTAATTTTTGTGAGTGGTGTCAGACAAGGGTCTTCTTTCATTTACATGTGAATATCCAACTTTCCTACATAATTTATTGAAGTGACTCTTTTCTCTAGCTGCACTGTGTACATGAGGGACTGATTTCCACTCATGGTAGGCTCAGGACCAGACATCTGTGGAGACAACAGAGAGGACCTGTAATCATGAAGGGAACCCAGACCTGGCTGTCTATCAAATCCCAGCAAAGGAGCTCTCCTACAGTGAGTGGACTTAAATGAGAACCTAGACATTTGGATCCCTTTGCTAAATCGTTTTTTAAAATGCGCAATTCAAATGAATGCAATATTTCTCCCTGATTTTGCTTGCTAGCTCTTACAGTTTTTTTTCACAGAAATTCATAGAAAACAATGCCTTTATGTTACATAATGTAATTTTTTTTTATCTTATTGACACTCTCATCCTATACACAGGGTATATGTAAGTAATATAGGAAGGTATTCTGATTGAAAGTAGTTTCACAAAACTTAAGTATAGAGAGTAAAATATAAAGGTACTATATTGAGGTTTTGAATTCAAAACTTCTGTTTAAGAACAGTTAAGGGTTTACAAGAGAGCATATTTCCAGCCATTTATCTATTCATTTTCATACATGTTTTTACTCATTTAGGTTTGAAAAGCATAATCCAATGATCAGGCAGATAAAATCCATGGAAACCAAAACTAACAGAATCTCCTTTCCATAACCTCAGTGTAGTTTTACAGGAAATTATAAATAGGAGAACATACCTAGAACCACAAGGTGAATTTTCTTTTCCTTGCTGGTCTTCTAGACGTTCTATAATTCCAAATTGGTGATGGAATAGGCAGTATTTTTATTCTGACTAGAGACCATAGGGATTGTATTCACTGCACAGCTTAATTAGAAATCCCAGGCGGGATTTCTTTGGAAATAACAACAATGAACATTTGATGTAAATTTGGTTTTCATTTTTGAATACATTTTCCAGAGATGATCTTTGCTTTTGGTTCCATAATAAAGTTTCAAGTTGTAAAACAAAATGTTTGTAATGGATTTTCATCATGCAATTAAAATATTGGATTTATGAATGTTCACCATAGCAGTCTTCTTTAAGTTCCTCAAATATTCAGTGACTGTTCAGGTATTTGTGATATTATAGGCACAGTGCAGGGCAGAAAGAAGTCTCCATAACACCACAGATGGCTTTCACTTTATTTATTATCTGTTTGTGGATTAACAACTTAAATAAATAGGCCTGAACAGGGAAATTGCAAATTTTAATACAGCTAATTAAAATAATATGTCAAAAATGTGTTTTCTGCACTGTCTTCAGAAACAAAAAAATCCGTTCATTCTGAGGGATCCTCATTCTTCAAACATAACAAATTTTCTTTTTACTTCGTTTTTTCAGTTTTATGGAGCTATAATTGAAAAGTAAAATTGTATATATTTAAGGCATACAATATGAAAATTACATATTTGTATGCATTTTAAATAAATAACCACAGTTAGGATAATGAACACACACATCACCATAAATTGTCATCATTTTGTGTGGGGATAACAATGGTTAGAATATGCTGTGTTAGCAAAGTTCAAGTATACAATGCAGTGTTATTAACTATAGTCATAATGCTGTATATTACATCCCCAGAAGTTATTCGTCTTAAAACTGAACACTTTGATCAACATCTCTCCATTTCTCCCACTCCCTAACTCATTCTACTCTCTGTGTCTATGAGTTTATTTTTGTTTTTGGACTCCACACAATTGAGAATATTAGTATTTGTCTCTTTGTTTCTGGCTTGTTTCATTTAGCATAATGCCCTCTAGGTCATTCAATGTTGTCACAAATGGTAGGATTTCCTTTATTATGGCTGAATAATATCCCCCTTTGACTTGGTCTTAAAAGTGACTTTTCTGGATTTGACACTGAAAGCACAGGCAAGAAAAGCAAAAATAAACATGCGGGACTACATCAAATGAAAAAGTTTCTGTGCAGTAAAGACAGCTAAGAGCATGAACCGACTGAAGTATTTATGAGGAAATAGAAATCAGGAAGTGAAAGAAAACAAAAAGAGCATAGCATCATCCACTCTAGTTTCATCACATTGTTGCAAATGGCAAGATTTAATTCTTTTTGATCACCAAGTAATATTCCATTGCATATGTACACCACATCTTCTTTATCCATTCATCAGTAGATGGACATTTGGGCTCTTTCCATAATTTGGTTATTGTTGATAGTGCTGCTATAAACATTGGGGTGTATGTTCCCCTTCAATTCAGTGTTTTTGTATCCTTTGGATAAATACGTAGTAGTGCAATTGCTAGGTCATAGAGCAGTTCTATTTTTAATGTTTTGAAGAACCTCCATACTATTTTCCATATGGCTACACTAGTTTGCATTCCCAGCAAAAGCGCAAAAATGTTCCCTTTTCTCTGCATCGTTGCCAACATGTTTTTTCCTGAGTAGTTAATTTTAGTCATTCTGATAGGTGTGAGGTGGTATCTCATTGTGGTTATGCTAAGCGAAATAAGTCAGTCAGAGGAAGACAAATATCATATGATTTCATTCATATGTGAATTTAAGAAACAAAACAGATGAACATAGAGAAAGGGAAGGCAAAATAAGATAGAAATAGGGAACCAAATCATAAGTGACTCAAATACAGAGAGCAAACTGAAGGTTGCTGGAAGAGAGGTTGGTGGGGGGAATGGGCTAAATGAGTGATGGGTATTAAGGAGAACACTTGTTGGGATGAGCACTGGGTATTATATGTTAAATTCTATTTCTGAAACCATTACTACACTAATTGTTAACTAATTTGGATTAACAAAAAAAGATACTGGTAAGAAAAAAAAGAAACCAACAGAGCAACATGTAGGGAAAGTTTGGTCATGAAGGGGAGAGAAAGGCAGGATAATACCTAGAGTAAAACAAAGGACAGAGTAAGATTTTTATTATTTTTATTTTTATTATTTTTATTATTATTGTTATTTATTACATTTTTAAGATGGAAACCATGAGCCTATTTAATAGCTGGCGTGAGGGAAACATGTATAAAGCTCTTCCTCCCTCATTTAGGAAACAAAATGGTATAACCTTCATTTTAATTTTTGAATTAAAGTATTAACTTAGAAAACTGAATATATTAGGATAGAACAATTACAAACAGATATTTATCATAGTAAGATCTGTGCCTCTAGTACTTACAATGTTTCATTTGAAATAAAGATTATATTAACTGACCACCTGTAACAGTATTAAGATAATCATTTTCTCCCTTCAAATTTTAATTTAAATTCTAGTTACTTAACATACAGTGCAATATTTGCTTCATGAGTAGAATTCAGAGATTTATTGCTTACATACAACACCTAGTGCTCATCCTAACAAGTATCCTCCTTAATAATAATGTCAATGAGGATGATTATGATGATAGTGATAAATGGTCAATAAGAGTAGCTAATATTGGGGTGCCTGGGTCGTTCAGTCAGTTGAGCGTCTGACTTCGGCTCAGGTCAGGATCTCGCAGTTTGTGAGTTCCAGCCCCGTGTCAGGCTCTGTGCTGACAGCTCAGAGCGTGGAGCCTGTTTCAGATTCTGTGTCTCCCTCTCTCTGCCCCTTCCCCGCTCACTCTCTGTCTCTGTCTCTCAAAAATGAATAAACGTTAAAAAATTTTTTAAAAAAGAGTAGGTAATATTTTGTGTTTACCATTTGCTAGATACATGTTTGACAATTCATATATAATACCTCAATTAATTTATATGACCACTCTCTGAAAAAATTAGTATTTTATCCCCATAACAGACACCAGGAAACTTAAAAACAGAGTTGTTAAAAAATGTCCCAAGGTATTTAGATACAAAGGTGTGGAGTTAGGATTTGAAGTGTGGCTGTCTCATTTAATGCCAACATATACAATATAATATAATTTCTTTCCTCTATATTCCCTCTCCTCTCTAATTAGATTATTATGGTAAAATATGGTAGCAATTGTGTAAATCAACATTTTGAAGAAAAGGAAATGAAAACCTATGACAGAAAGAGTATCCCCACTCATTCTGGTTAGTCTCCTCATCTTCAAAGAACTTATATTAAAGAATGTTAAAATAAGTTTTCTACTTTCCACTTAACAATGCTGAGAATGCAGAGCAATCCTTAGGGATAAACTGGAAGGTTATACCCGTTGAACAACATCTCCCCTCCCTACCCCACCCTGCCTCTGGGCCTGGCAACCACCATGCTAAGCTGTTTCCATGAGTTCAGTTTTTTTCAGATTCCACACGTAAGTGAGATCATTTCTAGACTGCAACCTTATCAATGGCTCTGAACCAAAATCTCTCAGATAAATTGAATTCCAAAACCACAGAAATTGTGAGGTAATCAATGTTTATTAATGGTTTAAGTATTGAGGTAAATTGTGACATAGCAATAGATAATAGCAATAGATAATTATAATCAATAGATTTTTGCTGAGAGTTTTTATAAAGAATGACTCTGAAATATAATCAAATCCTTTGTGTGTACCAAATGAAAAGTTAGTGTGATTTTCTTTTTTGAATCTGTTAAAAAGGTAAATTACATTGGTTTTATAATGTCAGATTTGGTCCTTAAATGTTATCGTTTTTATGCATTACTGAATTATTTTTCCTAGTATCTAATTTTGGACCTTTACATTAATATTCAAGAATAAAGAATAAAATTGGTAATATTGCTTCCTAGTACAGAATTTATTGGATTTAGGTCTCAATAGTGATTCACCTTGATAAAATAATTTTGAATACTAACATGTTTTCTATTATTTATACACAAAAGCAGTTTGTAAAAGACTGTGTGTGTGTGTGTGTGTGTGTGTGTTTTAAATTGTTTGGTAGAATTTTATGGTGAATGCATCTGGGTCTACACTTGGGAGAGGGGGAATTCTCTTGAGTACAGTATCATCTTTAAAAAAAATCTTTGTCTAATCGAGTTTATTTCTTCTTAAGTCAGCCATACAATATTATATTTTTTCCTCGGATTTTTAAAATTGTATTCATCTACACTGTTGTCTTTATTTGACATTTATTCCTGTTTTTTCCTGGAATACCCGAAGGGAGATAACTTTTATTTATTATTTATTATTGTTATTTTTATTCACTATTTTTTAGAATATTATTTATTCACTTTATTTTCTGAGTATATCTGCCAGAGTATTGTCAAATTTTAATTCTTTTCAAAGAATCACAATTGGCTCCACTAATACTCTATCTGTATATTCATTTTATTTAATCTCTGACATTTTCTTTTTTTCTTTTCTTTTTGATTTTTTTATTTAATTTTTTTAATATGAAATTTATTGTCAAATTGGTTTCCATACAACACCAAGTGCTCATCCCAGCAGGTGCCCTCCTCAATACCCATCACCCACCCTCCCCTCCCTCTCACCCCCCATCAACCCTCAGTTTATTCTCAGTTTTTAAGAGTCTCTTATGGTCTGGCTCCCTCTCTCTCTAATTTTTTTTCCTTCCCCTCCCCCATGGCCTTCTGTTAAGTTTCTCAGGATCCACATAAGAGTGAAACCATATGGTATCTGTCTTTCTCTGTATGGCTTATTTCACTTCGCATAACACTCTCCAGTTGCATCCACGTTGCTACAAAGGGCCACATTTCATTTTTTCTCATTGCCATGTAGTATTCCATTGTGTATATAAACCACAATTTCTTTATCCATTCATCAGTTGATGGACATTTAGGCTCTTTCCATGATTTGGCTATTGTTGAGAGTGCTGCTATAAACATTGGGGTACCAGTGCCCCTATGCATCAGTACTCCTGTATCCCTTGGGTAAAGTCCTAGCAGTGCTATTGCTGGGTCATAGGGTAGGTCTATTTTTAATTTTTTGAGGAACCTCCACCCTGTTTTCCAGAGTGGCTGCACCAATTTGCGTTCCCACCAACAGCGCAAAGGGTTCCCGTTTCTCCACATTCTCTCCAGCATCTATAGTCTCCTGATTTGTTCATTTTGGCCACTCTGACTGGCGTGAGGTGATATCTGAGTGTGGTTTTGATTTGTATTTCCCTGATGAGGAGCGACGTTGAGCATCTTTTCATGCCAGCACCATTTGTTAAAGAGACTGTCTTTTTTCCATTGGATATTCTTTCTTGCTTTGTCAAAGATTAGTTGGCCATACTTTTGTGGGTCTAATTCTGGGGTTTCTATTCTATTCCATTGGTCTATGTGTCTGTTTTTGTGCCAATACCATGCTGTCTTGATGATTACAGCTTTGTAGTAGAGGCTGAAGTCTGGGATTGTGATGCCTCCTGCTTTGGTCTTCTTCAAAATTACTTTGGCTATTTGGGGTCTTTTGTGGTTCCATACAAATTTTAGGATTGTTTGTTCTACCTCTGTGAAGAATGCTGGTGCAATTTTGATTGGGATTGCATTGAATGTGTAGATAGCTTTGGGTTGTATTGACATTTTAACAATATTTATTCTTACAGTCCATGAGCACAGAATGTTTTTCCATTTATTTATGTCTTCTTCAATTTCCTTCATAAGCTTTCTATAGTTTTCAACATACAGATCTTTTACATCTTTGGTTAGGTTTATTCCTAGGTATTTTATGATTCTTGGTGCAATTGTGAATGGGATCAGTTTCTTTATCTGTCTTTCTGTTGCTTCCTTATTAGTGTATAAGAATGAAACTGATTTCTGTACATTGATTTTGTATCCTGTGACTTTGCTGAATTCATGTGTCAATTCTAGCAGACTTGTGGTGGAGTCTATCAGGTTTTCCATGTATAATATCATGTCATCTGCAAAAAGTGAAGCTTGACATCATCATTGCCAATTTTGATGCCTTTGATTTCCTTTTGTTGTCTGATTGCTGATGCTAGAACTTCCAACACAATGTTAAACAACAGCGATGAGAGTGGACATCCTTGTCATGTTCCTGATCTCAGGGGGAAAGCTCTCAGTTTTTGCCCATTGAGGATGATATTAGCTGTGGGCTTTTCATAAATGGCTTTTATGATGTTTCAGTATCTTCCTTCTATCCCAACTTTCTCAAGAGTTTTTATTAAGAAAGGATGCTGAGTTTTGTCAAATGCTTTTTCTGCATCGATTTACAGGATCATATGGTTCTATTCTTTTATTAAAAAGAAATGTTTTTATATTGTTTTTGTCCTCCTTCCCTTATGTTCATCTGTTTTGTCTCTTAAAGTCCTCATATGACTGAAGTCATATGATTTTTGTCTTTCTCTGACTAATTTCACTTTGCATAATACCCTCCAGTTCCAGCCATGTAGTTGCAAATGGCAAGATTTCATTCTTTTTGATTGCCGAGTAATACTCCATTGTATGTATGTGTGTGTGTGTGTGTATATATATATATATATATACACACACACATATGTATATACACACATATATGTATTATATACGTATATATACATATATGTATATATATACATATGTATATATGTATATATACATATATATGTGTGTATATACATATATGTGTGTGTGTGTGTATATATATATATATATACACACATACATATATATATATATCACATTTTCTTTATCCATTCATCCATCCATGGACATTTTGGCTCTTTCCATACTTTGGCTATTGTTGATAGCGCTGCTATAAACATGGGGGTGCATGAGTCCCTTCGAAACAGCACAACTATATCCCTATATGGATAAATGCCTACTAGTGCAATTGCTGGGTTGTAGGGTAGTTCTATTTTTAGTTTTTTGAGGAACCTCCATACTGTTTTCCAGAGTGGCTGCACCAGCTCGCATTCCCACCAACAATGCAAAAGAGATCCTGTTTCTCCGCATCCTTGCCAACATCTGTTGCCTGAGTTGTTAATGTTAGCCATTCTGACAGGTGTGAGGTGGTATCTCATTGTGGTTTTGATTTGTATTTCCCTGATGATGTTATGTTGAGCATTTTTTCATGTGTTGGTTGGCCATCTGGATGTCTTCTTTGGAGAAGTGTCTATTCATGTCTTTTGCCCATTTCTTCACTGGATTATTTGTTTGTTGGGTGTTGAGTTTGATAAGTTCTTTAAAGATTTTGGATACTAACGCTTTATCTGATACATCATCTGCAAATATCTTCTCCCATTCTGTCAGTTGCCTTTTAGTTTTGCTGATTGTTTCCTTCACTGTGCAGAAGCTTTTTTATTTTGATGAGGTCCCAGTAATTCATTTTTGCTTTTGTTTCGCTTGCCTCTGGAGATGTGTTGAGTAAGAAGTTGCTGCAGGCAAGACCAAAGACATTTTTTCCTGCTTTATCCTCGAGGATTTTGATGGCTTCCTGTCTTACATTTAGGTCTTTCATCCGTTTTGAGTTTATTTTTGTGTATGGTGTAAGAAAGTGGTCCAGGTTCATTCTTCTGCATGTCGCTGTCCAGTTTTCCCAGCACCACTTGCTGAAGAGACTGTCTTTAGTCCATTGGATATTCTTTCCTGCTTTGTCAAAGATTAATTGGCCATACGTTTGTGGGTCCATTTCTGGGTTCTCTATTCTATTCCATTGATCTGAGTGTCTGTTCTTGTGCCAGTACCATACTGTCTTGATGATGACAGGTTTGTAGTATAGCTTGAAGTCTGGGATTGTGATGTCTCCTGCTTTGGTTTTCTTCTTCAAGATCGCTTTGGCTATTTGGTGTCTTTTCTGGTTCCATACAAATTTTAGGATTATTTGTTCTAGCTCTGTGAAGAATGCTGGTGTTACTTTGATAGGGATTGCATTGAATATGTAGGTTGCTTTGGGTAGTATCGACATTTTAACAATATTTGTTTTTCCTATCCAGGACCATGGATTCTTTTCCCATTTTTTGGTGACTTCTTCAATTTCTTTCATAAGCTTTCTAAAGTTTTCAGTGTATAGATTTTTCAGCTCTTTGGTTAGATTTATTCGTAGGTATTTTATGGTTTTTTGTGCAGCTGTAAATGGGAACGATTCCTTGGTTTCTCTTTCTGTTGCTTCATTGTTGGTGTAAAGGAATGCAACCAATTTCTGTGCATTGATTTTATATCCTGCAACTTTGCTGAACTCATGAATCAATTCTAGCAGTTTTTTGGTGGAATCTTTTGGGTTTTCCATATAGAGTATCATGTCATCTGTAAAGAGTGAAAGTTTGACCTCCTCCTGACCGATTTGGATGCCTTTTATTTCTTTATGTTGTCTGATTGCAGAGGCTAAGACTTCCAATACCATGTTGAATAACAGTGGCGAGAGTAGACATCCCTGTCTTGTTTCTGATCTTAGGGGGAAAGCTCTCAGTTTTTCCCCACTGAGGATGATATTAGCATTGGGTCGTTCATATATGGCTTTTATGATCTCGAGGTATGCTCCTCCTATCCCTGCTTTCTTGAGGGTTTTTACCAAGAAAGGATGCTGTATTTTGTCAAATGCTTTCTCTGCATCTATTGAGAGGATCATATGATTCTTGTCCTTTCTTCTATTGATGTGATGAATCACGTTAATTATTTTGCAGATATTGAACCAGCCCTGCATCCCAGGTATAAATCCCACTTGGTCGTGGTAAATAATTTTTTTAATGTAATTTTTGAGCCAGTTGGCTAATATCTTGTTGAGGATTTTTGCATCCATGTTCATCAGGGAAATTGGACTGTAGTTCTCCTTTTTAGTGGGGTCTCTGTCTGGTTTTGGAATCAAAGTAATGCTGGCTTAATAGAAAAGGGTTTGGAAGTTTCCTTCCATTTCTATTTTTTGGAACAGCTTCAAGAGAATAGGTGTTAACTCTTCCTTAAATGTTTGGTAGAATTCCCCTGGAAAACCATATGACTCTGGACTCTTGTTTTTTTGGTAGATTTTTGATTACTAATTCAATTTCCTTACTGGTTATGGGTCTGTTCAAATTTTCTATTTCTTCCTGTTTCAGTTTGGGTAGTGTATATGCTTCTAGGAATTTGTCCATTTCTTCCAGATTACCCATTTTATTGGCATATAATTGCTCATAATATTCTCTTATTATTGTTTTTATTTCTGCTGTGTTGGTTGTGATCTCCCCTCTTTCATTCTTGATTTTATTTATTTGGGTCCTTTCCTTTCTCTTTTTGATCAAACTGGCTAGGGGTTTATCAATTTTGTTAATTCTTTCAAAGAACCAGCTTCTGGTTTCATTGATCTGTTCTACTGTTTGTTTGTTTGTTTGTTTGATTTCGATAGGATTAATTTCAGCTCTAATCTTTATTATTTCCTGTCTTCTGCTGGTTTTGGGTTTTATTTGTTGTTCTTTTTTAAAGCTCCTTAAGGTATAAGGTTAGGTTGTGTATCTGAGACCTTTCTTCCTTCTCTAGGAAGGCTGGATTGCTACATACTTTCCTCTTATGACTGCTTTTGCTGCATCCCAGAGGTTTTCAGTTGTGGTGTTATCATGTTCATTGCCTTACATCTACTTTTTAATTTCCTCTTTAACTGCTTGGTTAGCCCATTCATTCTTTAGTAGGATGTTCTTCAGTCTCCAAGTATTTGTTACCTTGCCAAATTTTTTCTTGTGGTTGTTTTTGAGTTTCACAGTGTTGTGGTCTGAAAATATGCATGGTATTATCTCAATCTTTTTGTACTTACTTAGAACTTATTTGTGTCCCAGTATATGGTCTATTCTGGAGAATGGTCCATATGCACTGGAGAAGAATGTGTATTCTGCTGCTTTAGGATGAAATGTTCTGAATATATCTGTTAAGTCCATCTGTTCCAGTGTGTCATGCAAAGCCATTGTTTCCTTGTTGGTTTTCTGATCAGATGATCTGTTCATTGCTTTAAGTAGGGTGTTGAAGTCCCTTACTATTATGGTATTACTATCAATGAGTTTCTTTATGTTTTTGATTAATTGATTTATATATTTGGGTGCTCTCACATTTGGTGCATAAATGTTTATAATTGTTAGGTCTTCTTGGTGGATAGACCCCTTGATTATGATATAATGTCCTTCTGCATGTCTTGATACAGTCTTTATTTTAAAGTCTACATTGTCTGATATGAGTATGGCTACTGGGGCTTTGGCGACCATTAGCATGATAGATGGTTCTCTGTCCACCTACTTTCAATCTGAAGGTGTCTTTAGGTCTAAAGTGAGTCTCTTGTAAACAGCATATAGATGGATCTTGTTTTCTTATCCATTCTGTTACCCTATGTCTTTTGATTGGAGCATTGAGTCCATTGATGTTTAGACTGAATACTGAAAGATATGAATTTATTGCCATTATGTTGCTTATAGAGTTGGAGTTTCTGGTGGTGTTCTCTGGTCCTTTATAAACTTTGTTGCTTTTGGTGTTTATATATATAATATATATAATTTCTTATTATAATATATATAATATATATTACATATTAATTATATATATATAATTTCTTATATATATATATAATTTCTTATATATATATAATTTCTTATATATATATATAATATATAAAATTTCTTGCAGGGCTGGCTTAGTGGTCACAAACTCCTTTAACTTTTGTTTCTCTGGGAAACTTTTTATCTCTCACTTCTATTTTTAATGACAGCCTTGCTGGATAAAGAATTCTTGGCTGCATATTTTTCTGATTCAGTACACTGTATATATCCTGACACTCCTTTCTGGCCTGCCAAGTTTCTGTGGATAGGTCTGCTGCACACCTGATCTGTCTTCCCTTGTATGTTAGGGACTTTTTTTCCCTTGCTGTTTTCATGTTTCTCTCCCTGCCTGAGTATTTTGTGAATTTGACTATGACATGCCTTGTTGATGGTCGGTTTTTGTTGAATCTAATGGGGGCCCTCTGTGTTTCCTGGATTTTGATGTCTGTGCCTTTCCCCAGGTTAGGAAAGTTTTCCACTATGATTTGCTTACATAATCCTTTTACCCCTATTTCTCTCTCTTCCTCTTCTGGGACTCTATGATTCTGATGTTGTTCCTTTCTAATGAGTCACTGATTTCTCTAATTTTTAAATCATGCTCTTTTGCCTCGATCTCCCTCTTTTTTTCTGCTTCATTATTCTCTATAAGTTTGTCCTCTACATCGCTGATTCTCTGTTCTGCCTCATCCATCCTTGCCGCCACTGCATCCATCCGTGATTACGCTCAGTTATATCATTTTAAATAAAATTCTGGCTATTTTTTACTTCTTGTATCTTTGTAGAAAGGGATTCTAATCTATTTTCGACCCCAGCTAGTATTCTTATCATGATTCTAAATTCTGGTTCAGACATCTTGCTTGTATCTGTGTTGATTAAATCCCTGGCTGTCCTTTCTTCATGTTCTTTCTTTTGGGGTGAATTCCTTCATTTTGTAATTTTGAAGGGAGAAAAGAAATTAATGAGGTAGAAAAATTGAAATTAAAAAAACTTAAAATTAAAAAATATTAAAGTTAAAAATTAAAAACACACCCCCACACAAAAATCGAATAGATGATGCTAGATCCTAGTGTCGTTTGGTCTGGGTGTTGAAAGTGGTTTGATAGATTAGAGGAGAAAAAGCAGAGGGGAAGGGAAATCATTTCAGAATTTGAAAAAATGAATACACTGAAGTAGGTTAAAATGAGATGATGGGATTAAAATAGAATTTGAGAAAATATACACAAAATAAAGAATATAGTAGAGAAAATTAAAGAAAATATTTTTAATAAAAATTAAAAATAAATGATTTTTTCTTTTTGTGTATTTAACAAAAAAAGAAAAGAAAAAGAGAAAAAATATAAAAAAAGAAATCGTTTGAAAATTTGAAAAAGTCAATACACTGTAGTAGACTAAAATAAAATGATGGAAGTAAAATAGAATTTAAAAAAAATTTTTTTAACATTTATTTATTTTTGAGACAGAGAAAGACAGAGCATGAACAGGGGAGGGGCAGAGAGAGAGGGAGACACAGAATCCGAAACAGGCTCCAGGCTCTGAGCTGTCAGCACAGAGCCCGACGCGGGGCTCAAACTCACGGACCGTGAGATCATGACCTGAGCCAAAGTCAGATGCTTAACCGACCGAGCCACCCAGGCGCCCCTAGAATTTTAAAAAATTTACATAAAAGCAAAAAAATATAGTAAAAAACTTAAATAAAAATATTTTAATAGAAATTGAAAGTAAAAATGAAGTTTTTCTTCTGCATTCAAGAAAAAGAAAAGAAACAAAAGAGAAAAAAGAAAAAGAAAGAAAAAAAGGAAATTGTTTGAAAATTTGAAAAGGCGAATACACTGAAGTAGACTAAAATAGAACGATGGAAGTAAAATAGAATTTGAAAAATTTACACAAAAGTAAAAAATATAGTAATAAAAGTTAAAGAAAAATATTTTGAATAAAAATTGAAAATAAAAATGAATTTTTTTCTGTTTTCAAGAAAAAAAAGTATAAAAGAGAAAAAGAAAAAAAAAGAAAGAAAATTGAATAGATGAACCTGCTAACAGATTGAAGTAAGACTGAAATTGCTTCATTTTCCCCTAGAAGTTAGTCTATGTGGCACTTTATAGTCCATAAACTAAGCTGGCGGTGAGACTTCTGTTTCTGAAGAGCAAGGTTGGCCCAGTTGGGCAAGGCTCAGTGTAACAGCTCCGCTCTCCACTAGATGGAGTTGCTAGTCTACTGGGGTGGATTTTTGCGGCGCTGTAGTTGCGTATGCGCATGCGCGGGAGTGGTGAAAATGACGTCACTCACCTACTGGGTCTGTTCTCCCTGATCAGCAATCGCGCACCTGTCGTCTGTCTTCAGCGCTCTCGTCCACTCCCCGCTTTTTCACTCTCCGTGACCAGGCCCCAGGCAGTACTTCTCTCCAGAGTTTTGTCTCAGATGTGGCTGTTTTCCTGGCCCCTTATTTTTGAAGTTCTGAGGCTTTGACCCGTTCTGCCCCTCTACGGGAGGGTCTCACCGAGTGATGGCCGAAAGAGCAATGGCCGAATGTCGGCTCCACCCAGGAACACTTGCGGGACCCTGCTGCTGCCTGTGCACCAAGACTGTGGCCAGGTACCAGCCCGCCCCAGAAAAAGTTTGCGAGACAGTGTAGCAGCATTTTAGGGATTATGGAAAATCACAACACATCTGGTACCAGGCTTCACCCTTAATGACCTTACCCCAGCACCAGCGAATGTGGCTGCCTTTCGGGGTCTGCTGTGACCAGGTAGCTTCAACAGTCTCTACCAAATGTCCTTCTAGCAGTGGAACTGCTTTTCCCTATGTGGCCTGAGAACCTCCTGGACCCCACTCTGTTCCTGGGGATTCGCCCTTCCTACCAGAGCACCGCAGGTATGGAGCTGTGGAGTTGCAGACTCTGCACTCCCCTTGTTTACAGTCTTAATGGAATTTAAACCCTTTCCTTTCTACCCTTTTAGTTTAGTCCCTGCGGCTGTTTGCAATTTTCCACTTTCTCTCCACCTGCTTTTGGGGAGGGGTGCTTTTCCCGTATTCTCCCCCCATCCCCAGTCTCTGTCCTCTCTCCACCTGCAAAAGCGGTTCCCTACCTCCTGCGGCTTCTTGCTCCCCAAATTCACATCTCCGCGCCACGTGCCTGCTGAATTCTGTGGTTCAGGTTGCGCAGATTGTTGTGTTAATCCTCCAGTCAGCTTTCTAGGTGTGTAGGATGGTTTAGTGTTGGTCTGGCTGTATTTCATGGACACGAGACACAAAAAAACTTCCAGGCTGTTTCACCATCTTGGCTTCTCCCTCTGGGGCCAGTCTCTTTTTAAGTGTCAGTTTAAGTGGGTTGACTGGATCACTTCGCCAAGTTGAGGGTTCTTCTGAGTTGGCCTTCTTAGCACTAGAGTGATGGACCTATGGGGTGATACCTGAAACTGAATCCTTTATTTGGTTGTATGTCTGTAAAGTTCATCTCCAAGTCTTCAAAAGGGGCAGGTTTCTGGCAACTGTCAGATCGGGTTTAGGGAAGATATGGTTTGTGTATTTAGAGATCCATCCTGTTTTCCAGTTGTTTAATCATATGCCCATGGGGTCTTATTATTATCCCCATAGAATAACAAGCACAGAAGATTGCCTATACATGAAATACTGTGATAATTTTCTGAAGTTTACCTCAAGTTTTCTAGTTTAGGCGAACAACAAACATTTAAAGGCAATCATAACTACAATTTAACATCCATAATAGTGCATTGTTGAAACATAGTTGTTTTCTCTAAAAATCCCCCCTTTCCAGAGATAGCCAAATTGGGACCAATGCATTTGTAAAACAAATACAATCTTAACAAATCTGGCCTAAATATTTACATAAGCTCAGCAAGAATAGCTACTGATCATGAGAATCTTTTAAAGTTTGCTTTTCTGGAACCTTTTATAAGGACTCTCCAGGTTGAACTTTTAGTAGCCTCTCCAGGCCAGAAGCCATGCCAAATACTTGCCATCAGACAGGACTGCAATACCTGTAGAATTGGGTGAATTCCTCTTCACGAGGTCCCCAAGATATCCTGAGGTTACTGCACCTGCCAGGAAGTGACATTTTTTACTCACCTGGTGAGGCTGCTGGGAACTCTGTAAGCAAGGCACCAGGTCAACATTTTCAAGGGGCTTTATGGCTCTATGTTTTATAAAGCCAGCCCTAATTCCTTAAAGCTTTCTGGTCATATCTGAGTCTATGAATTTCATCCTCAAATATGACATTCCAGTCAAAGCCTTGGTAAAATAACCAGTATATCCAATGGTGACCTGTTATAATATGAACAGATTTTTATTGAACTTATGCAAAAAATTGTAATTGCCATGAAAGAAAGAATACTCACTGAGAGTTTTGAATTTCAGGGGAATTATGTAGAGAGGAAAGAGAAATGCTTTAGTTTCCAAATGCATAAGTATTTATGACATTTTTGTATCTCATAGATATCTTAAGAGAAAGTTTTCTTAATCTAGAAGAGGAAAAATTAGAAAACCAGCAGTATTTGCAACAAGAATCACAAAACTATATTCTTTTTCAGTTCATTTAATCCCATGTTTTTAATTCTTGTTTAATTTGAATTTAGCTTTTTAGTTCTGGAAATTTTTACCCATTTTAGTATTAATCTTAAAGATGTCGAATACCTGTATTTGTTCCCAAAGTCCTTTTTATAAATCTCCTTGAAGAAGAAACATGTTTTGCGAGAGAATAAGAACAATTATAAATGACAAGATCTCAGAAACAGACATCGTTAAAGATCTAATGAGAGTTACTTATGATGCAATTGACAAAGCAATTCGGTTATTTCTGTGACACATAACATTTCAAGTAATCAGAATATTAAGTGATGACCTTATATCAAAACAATTAAAATTTTAGGAATTGCATATATTTGGGTAGTTACAGCATTTACCTCTGCAATATAATCTAAGGTTTACCATTGTATGACAGTGCTTTTCCAAGTAACTTAGCATCCCAAATAAAAGGGCCTAGTTGGTCAAGAAGACTTTATTTACCATTTAAATCCTGAGAAGTTTGTTAAAACCCCAGAAGGCATAAGTGCATCTAAATAGGATTACAGATCATTCTGAATCTTACAATTTTATTTATTTAACCAAAGTAGCAATAAAAGATCCCAAAGGTGAATGTATAGCATTATACAGTTGTTACCAAAACCTAGCTTCTTTAACATTGAGAAGTTTTAACTAAGTAATCAAAGACCTGATAAATATGAAACCTAAAACTTTGATTTTCCCAGAAGATAAACCTTTGCATTTTCTTATCAAGATCAGATCAACAGTTCAAGAAAACTTTGTCATTTGAGCAGAGAGAAAGCAGAATTTCAACCTTACGGCAGTGTACTTTAAAATTTTTATCTATTTTAACCTTATACAACATTTTTTTGCTTTTAAATTTTGTTCCAAAGCCATTTCTTTCCAAATAACCAGCCTCGTTTAGGACAAAATTATTATTTTTTTTACCCTCAACAAAATTGTATTTTTTTAAATATATTTTTATATACCTCCTACTTTCCTACATACAGGGTTGTGTTTTTTATTTTTATCAGTCTTAAGTATATTTAGCAGAATTTTATTTTATTTTATTTCAATATATGAAATTTATTGTCAAATTGGTTTCCATACAACACCTGGTGCTCATCCCAAAATGTGCCCTCCTCAATACCCATCACCCACCCTCCCCTCCATCCCACCCCCCATCAACCCTCAGTTTGTTCTCAGTTTTTAAGAGTCTCTTATGCTTTGGCTCTCTCCCACTCTAACCTCTTTTTTTTTTTTTTCTTCCCCTCCCTCATGGGTTTCTGTTAAGTTTCTCAGGATCCACAGAAGAGTGAAAACATATGGTATCTCTCTTTCTCTGTATGGCTTATTTCACTTAGCATCACACTCTCCAGTTCCATCCACGTTGCTACAAAGTATTTAGCAGAATTTTAACTCTTAGGAAACCTTAGTCTCCAATTGAGGACTCAGGAACCAATTGAGAGGTGTTTACATTAGAATTTTTTAGATGGTAAATTTATGAACCAATTAAGTACAAAGCATGTTTTCCAATAGGTCCAAATAGCCTTAATTTCACAGCAATAAGAAGTTAAAAAACACACAAACCTATGTTCAATAATCAAAGCTTTAGCATCCGATCCTATTTGGAAAGTTTCAGGTTACCAAGGACCTTGAAAGTTATCTTAACAATTACCCATGAAAATTTTGAGACAGACAAAATTAATTACCATTAACAAATTGCAACAGAGAAACATGAGCTTATTTGACCTTTGCGCCAATAAACTTAAATTAGTTTAAACATCGAATATGTTTCACCTGCATCCACCTAAAAGTCAGTCAATTTTTCCCCATTGTCAAGTTTCATTTGGGGCACCAGTGGAGATATGTTAAATGGGTGGTCCAAGTGGGGTGCACTTGGCTGCTTTGACTTGGAGGGTGGGAGGAGGAACCAATGGTGGCTGAAACACTGAGGATGGTATAGGACCACACCCAAGTTGGTGCAGAAACTTGGGAGGGTGAGGGAAAGGCAGAAGCAGCAACTGCTTGGGAATATTCCTTAAAATCCCTGTCCTGAGGTAGACTAACACAGTTGGCTCCAATTATAGCCGTTAACCTGGGAAATGAGGGAGAATCCCTCACGTCCATTAAGCAGAGGAACAGAGAGAGAGAGAGAGAGAGTCAGTGTCCCCTTTTAGTCTGGTTGTATCTTGGCTAGACCAATAAGGTCCCCTTCTCAAGGTTCCTCCTGATTTTGCTGGGTTTTTGGGACTTTCCCTGTTGGGACACTTACTCTTTTTAATGTCCTTTCCCCATGCAGTAGGTTCATTGACCCCTTGCTAAGGAGGTTCTGGGCCTCCCCCCTTGCTGCTGGGCATATTTATGGCCTTCTCAGCCCCCTGCTCTGATGCCCCAGAGAGCCTCTTGATATGGTAAGATGTGGACTGGCATCTGGAGAGAGCCTGCCCCTGGTCAAGGGCGCCTGTGTCTGGTTAAGGGCGAAATCTGGCAGCCAGTCCTTGTGGGGGAGGGTTCTCTGGCCCAGAAGGGGAAGAGAAATGGGCAGCTGCAGTGGCAGTGTGGTGGTGGCAGCGAGACAGGAGAGGGTAGGAGTTTCAAGCTCAGGGGAGGGGGAGGGAGCCTAATGAGTCATGAGGAGGTGGAACATTAGGGAAGTGGTGGGTTGCTTCTTTGGCTCCCTGGTTGAGTCTTGGGATAAAGCAGCTAAAACCTTTGCTTGGCTCTCCTTGCTCCATCCTGACCCCCACAATGCTTCCATGAGGCAGAGTCACAAAGACAGAGGGACAGGGGTGCCTCCTCCAATGAGGAGACCAGCCAGATGCCTGCCTGGTCATGTCCCAAAGGAACCCAGGCATCGCTCAGCCCCACAGGTCCCAGCCCTGTGACCCACGATCAGAAAACACTCTGATATCACCACAGACTGAGTGTCATCCATCAGGGAATCGCAGATGGGCCCACTCATACTCTGTGGGCCCCTGGGGACCCCAAGGGAGCCCGCCTATGGAGCCACAAAATCGAACTCAGCAGGCAAACTAGACTGACTCACACATTCACATTCACATACACACCAGAGGTTATTACATTCCCTCCCCACAGAATTCTACCTGTGAGACTTCTGAAGTCTCAGGGAGTGATCAGGTCCCCCTTCCACTCTTGTGAGTGGGCCTGACTAGACTGGGCCCCAGCCTTACCGGTTCTGACATCGGGTCCAGGTCCTCACCTGACAAGTCTGGCAGGAACGGCAGGGCAGGGCCAGCCCGAGGCAACCTAGACTGCCAAAATTCAGGCAGGGTGGGCCCCCTGCCTTGTGATCCCTCATTCCATCACCACCTTGCAGTTCTTCCAAATCAGTGGCAACAATAGGCCAGCGCAGTTGGGTTTCCCGGTCAGGGAACCAAATTTGTTACGGAACCAGGCTGGAATGCTGGCGGAAAAAACAAGCGGCACTCGGAAATCTTGGTGGATCAGAGATTTATTTAACACCGGCGGGCTCAGAGGAGACTGTTTCTCCAAAGATCTGAACACTTAATGCAAGTGGAGAGGGTAATTTATAGTCATCAATTTCCATATATGTGGGGGTTTTCACGCATGCAGCAAACAAAGGGAGAAGAACTCGGGGGAGGGGTCTCTAAGCTAGAGACCAGAGTCTGTTTTAGCCTCATCGGCCATCTTTGGCATGCTTTATTCACTTCTCCAACAGAAATACATATTTCCGGTTTCACAAAACTTTGGAATCTGTGATACAAGAGTCCTGGGGCTCATGGCTCCAACCCCGATGGCTGCCTGGGTGCCACATGCAAAACTTAAAGGTTTCAGATCCTCTGCAAGTTTGTTGAGCTGTGTTGGTTGAAGTCCTCTTTGGTAGATCCAGATTTTTTTTTTTTTTTTTTTTTAGCTAAATCCTGCCCATTAATTAGAAGCTGGAATAAGATCACTGTAAACATTGAAGGCTAACAAATCAGTTTCCAAAGCATGTACTTCTGATTAACAACACGGGCAACCAGAGAATACCAAATGTCAGTAGCACACAGTTTCTTCTATATCCTGGTGTACGTTTGCCTTCCTGGAGCACAATAAAGACCATAATAGAGGAAGGATCTAGTGATTTATAATAAAAACACAGTAGATGGCTAATTTAGAACTGGTATATGGGAAGCTTTCCCCCAGGTGGGGCATTTTGCCCTTTTTAGTTATCTGTATGTTTGTTTATTGATGAGAAATTCATGCAACATAACATTAACCATTTTAAAGTGAACAACATAGAGTCTCTTTCTAGATATTTAAACCCAGACTGGCTACCTCACTATTCCAATGTTAACAGTGAAAGCTATAATCAATTGGAATTTCTTTGTACTTTACATTTATGCTATGTGTATGCCAAATGAAAAGTTTGATCTTTTGTCACTGAACTGACTAGTTTTAGATACAATGGATTCAAATTTACTAGTTATTAAAAATGTGCTTACAGTTGTGCCTGGGTGGCTCAGTTAAGTTTCCAAGTCTTGATTTTGGCTTGGGTCATGATCTCACAGTTCGTGAGTTCGAGCCCCATGTAGAGGAGCTTGCTTGGGATTCTGTGTCTCTCCCTCCCTCTCTCTGCCCTTCACCATTTGCTCGTGCTCTCTCAAAAGAAATAAGTAAACTTTAAAAAGTGCTTACATAACATGAAAATAACAGATCAACCAGAGGAAAAATAATTACCAAGTAGATTGTATTCTCATGCATTTGACTGATAGACAAAATTCTTACTTCTTAATCTACCACAGCAGCGTCTTAGAGACATGGCCTCAGCAGCAACTCTATCAAACCTTAAGACCTCCACAAACAGAAGCCTTGTCCTCATGATGTGGGAAACAGAGGCAGAAGGAAATGGAAGATAGAATTAAATTTCCTTGTAATCTGCAGCCCATTGACAAATACATAAGGCTGCCAGAGTAAAACATTTCTCCAGGAACTCCCTGCACTCTTAATATTCATGCTTGGAAGAGAGAACAATAACCTTAGCTTGACAACGGCCAGGCCTCTAGGATCCTGGGAGTCTTCTTTAGCATATGAAAAAGCTCATTGGAAACTTGGCCTGGAGAGGCCACTGAAAAGTTCAGTCTAGATTCCTTATGGAAAGTTTCAGCAAAGCAAATGTTGAAGGATATACATGATCAATCACTACTCTTCCTGAGCTTATGAAAACATTTAGGCCAAGTTTATTAAAACTGGACTTATTTTACAAATAAATTAGTCTTGGTTTGGCCATCTCTGGAAATGAGGTTTATTAGAAAGAAAAATTATGTTTCAATAACACACCTTTATGAATGTTAAATTCTAGTTCTGATTGTCTTTAAATGTTGTTTGCCTAAACTAGACAGCTTGAGGTAAACTTCAGGGATACTGTCACGATAGCATAGGTATGGTCTATCTTCATGATTGTTATTCTGTGGGGATAGTAACAGGACCCTGTGAGCATATGATTATTTGAACAACGGGAAAATGGGATGGATTCCCCCAACAATTGTATATGAAAAACCTTTTCTCACTATAGACCTATCAATAGATGCTCTACATATATATTGTTTATTTAAATTATTCACTTGAGATTGGGGTAATTCATAAATCTCTAAATAAATATGCAAACCATATCCCCCCTAAACCTGATATGACAGTTACTAGAAACCTACCCCATATAAACTCAGAAACATGGTTTATTTAAAGGATTAAACATCTAGTACAGCAGGGGATTTAACTGCAAAATGTAAGAGCCCTTACCAGGTCATATTATGTGCTCTCACCGCAGTGAAATTAGAAGGCCATTCCTCATGGACTCCTATATCAAGAATTAAACCTGTACTCTCCTTACAAGAATCTATAGGCCAGCTGACACACATTTTTATTCCTGTTAACCAGTGGAAGACCTCAAATTTCTCTTCAGATGACAGTAATGGACTAGAGCTAACAAAGGTTTTTTATTCAAACTTTTTCTTATTATTAACCTTATTTTGTTTTTCTGGTGTCTCCCTGCCTTATGCCAAGACTCCTTTTCTGCCATGACTTCTAGCTGACAGATGATCCTTTCTACTTAAGGAGGTTCATATATGTTGTCTATCTTGAATTGTCTGTCTCTGCCTTTGGTAACTCTTACATATAAATACCCCAACTGACCAATGTTGACCCACGGGTAGGGACATCACCTTGCCCCTATTCAGAAAGAAGTTACAGAAGAGAAGACCTTCCCCACTCAGGAACCTTAAAAATTTTAGAGTCAAAATTGTGTTGGGGGGAATGATATGGGAAACAGAGGCAGAAAGAAATGGCAGATAAAATTAAATTTTCTTATAACCTGCAGCCCATTGACAAATACTTGAGGCTGGCAGGGTGTCTTAATGTTAATGCTTTGTTAGAGGGAAAAACAACCTTAGCTTGACAATAGCTAGGCCTCCAGTATCCTTTGAGTCTTCTTTAGCATATTAAAACCTCTTTGGAAACTTCCCATTGATTTTACCTCCCCCAACTCCCAAGTATATAACCAGTCTCTCCTCAGGGTCTTTGGGTAGTTCTTACTGCCCACAGGTCCTGTCCCCATGCTTTAATAAAATCACCTTTTTTGGACCAAAGATGTCTCAAGAGTTCTTTCTTGGCCAATGGCTCTGGATCCTGCCATCACCCCAAAAAACCTCATCATTCAGGGGTGCCTGGGTGGCTCAGTTGGTTAAGTACCTGACCTCAGCTCAGGTCATGATCTCATGGCTTGTGAGTTCAAGCCCCACATCAGGCTCTGTGCTGACAGCTCAGAGCCTGAAGCCTGCTTCAGATTCTCTCTCTCCCTCTCTCTCTCTCTCTCTCTCTCTCTCTCTGTGCCTCCCTGACTCACACTGCCCCTATGTGTCTCAAAAATAAATAAACATTAAAAAACTAAAAACGTTTTTTAAAAAAGAAAAAAAAAAACCTCATCACTCATAGGAAGAAATGATCTCACCTCCATCACCGATCAGAAATTAGAACATGTGTTTGACACCCCTGGGTTCAGCCTCTCTGATCCTTTCCAGGGAAGGATTGTGTTATTACATCTGACTCAGTGCTTAGCAGTGGACCTGGGCAGTGCACCTCAAAATTGGAAAACATACAAAGATTGCTTTGGAGAACCTCGAAATCTGCTCAGGGGAATCCTTCCCCTGTCTTGTGAATTTCTGTGCCTCCCCACAGTCAAAGCTTCCTGAGAGGATGCCAAAATCCTAAACCTTTCTTAACTCTGATCAGCCTAATGCTGTGTGCTTACTGCCTTATTGATTATACAATAAACAACTCAGAACTGTAAAGCTAACGGCTACTGGTGAATGACTCCCCACATCACTGTTGTACTTCAGCCTAGGACTCAGGGTGGAACCACTCCTCGCAGGTTGCAGGGAGAACAGATTGGAGATCCACTGGGTTCTTTTTGTGCTCCTGAAACCACCACTGTAGGCTGTTACCCTGGTAAGATGATCCTGAGAATGTGTTTAGTTTATGTTTAAGATTACAAATGTTACTCTAAGGGTGAAGTTTTCACTCCAGAATCACCTGTGTAGCTTTTTCAAATTGAAGATGCTCATTCCTGCTGCCCACATCAAGGTACCTGTACTTTTTGAAAGCATCCAGGTGAATTTCAGCCATGGCCAGGGTCAACTCCCTCTCAAAGAGATTCTAATCACCAGATGATCACTGGTGACCAACCTGCCTCTGGAGTTCTATGATCTGCAACAAAACATTTCTGTCTCCACAATAGTGAGAGAAAATTACATCCCATTGTTTGTTCTGTTGACCTCTTCTAGGTCCCCAAGATTCTTAGGAGAAGGTGTTTAGTACTGAGCATAATGTCTGGGTTTAAAATCAGATTTCATTTTCCTCCTAATGCTCACCGTTATTAAGTGAGAGGTAAATGAGCGGTTGTGGTCCTCCTGACCCCACTCCATTACTGAAATGAATTGAAAGGCCTCAAAACAGTGTCCCTGGCCAAGCCATCAATAATGTAAAAACATGTTCCCTGTGGATTGCAAAATAGATGTCTGTCTCGACAGGAACATCCTGTGTGGCCTTTGTGTGTAAGGGGTGATTATTCAATTAAAAGAGTGCAGAGTCCCTGTCAGAATGAAGTTGCTGTCCAAAAGCCATCATCAAACCTTAACCAGAGCAAGTCTGCCACCAGGTGTTCAAAGCCAGCATGAAATTCTGTCAGCATTCCTGGAGAAGCAGCTCCTTCCCCTGGGAGACCCACTTCCATTTTACTTTCTTTTTAGCTAAGGTCAATTCTGGGATTCTTGGGGCTATAGGGAGAGGCACTTATTTCTAGGCAAAGCTTATAAAAATATAAACACACTCATTACTCACTCACTAAGACAACAAAAATCATGCCAAAAAAGTCATGACCCTCATTCTCATTAAATTGGCTCCAACAACTGGGAGCCAGAACCTTGCTGTAGTCAGTGACAGGTGGTGTTTCCAGGCACGTCTATAATCCTGAGGAATTTTTGATCTTCATTTGCTGAAGATATTTCAACAATAACTGTGAAGACTGCTGTGTTTTGGTGCTAAAACTTACATTTTGCAAAGTATCATTCACATCAAAATGTTCTGTCCCTAAGAAATATCTGGGTTCACAGCTCTGGGGACTAACCCGTCCAAGCTCCCTGGGTGATAATGATAAAGACACTTAATCTCTCAATCTCAGCTGCACAATAAGACTGAATTTACTTACAAAGAAGTGTTGAGGAATAGTATGCAAGAGTAAAAATTCTGTTAGAAGTAAAATATAGATGTACCTTCCCTGACATAAGGCCCCTTCCTCCAGCAGGAGTGACCAGGGATGGGTCACCATCAGGTGTCCTGAGACAGGAGACCACCTTCCTCCTGGTCCCACCTCAACAGTGGAGTCTATCCTCTTTCCACTGAAGAAGTGGGAGTTTTGGAGTGGTGAGGGGTCTGGAGCTGATGGCCAACAAAGAATTCTTGAAACGTCGTTGGTGCAAAAAGGTGGTTTCATTAAAGCATGGAGACAGGACCAGCAGGCAGAAAGAGCTGCACTGATTGTAAGAAGTGGCTGATTATATATCTTCAAGTGGGGAGGGGAAAGGCCAGGGGAAATTCCCAAAAGGACTTTCATATGCTAAAGAAGACTCACAAGATCCTGGAGGCCTAGGTAAAGTTATTTTTCCCTCTAACAAGGCATTAAGACAGTTGGGAGTTTATTAGAGGAATAGTTCTCTCTGCCTATCTCAAGTATTTTTCAATAGGCTGCCGGTTATAAAGAAATTTAATTTTACCACCATTTCCTTCTTGCACATCACCATTTCCTTCCTCACATCACTATGGAGGGGAGGGTGATGTTAGGGCTCCAGGAAAGAGTCTATGGGTTTCTGGAGATCAGGATATTGATAAGATTGCCTTTTTCTTGTAATTTACTGAGATATTTATAAACTGATGAAGACCCCTGTCCTGCATGACTGTGATCTCTGTTAGTTAACCATTGTTTTTGTTTTGTTTTTTGTTTTGTTTTGTTTTTGTTTTTCAGCCCTTTCCTTTTTTCTTGGACAGCCAGGAGTGCCTGAGGAATGTCACACACATCCCACATGGCTGGGGGGCGGGGGGGGGGGGGCTTTTACTTTGTTTACTTTTACAAAGTTTTTACTTTCTCCTCAGCTTGCCTTTGGCTCCCTCTTCACCACTATACCAGGTTAAAGATAAAATAGCCATGGTTTACTGGCAACAGATAAAGGACTAATGGCCATGATGTGAACTCATCCAGCCCCCACTGTGACTGTTGTCTAAAACTGACCCTTCCTGTAGTTACCACATTTCACCACAAAAGGAACTAACCAGCATCAATCAAGCACATAGGATGTACTGGGCACCATGCTTGACCTACATTATTACTCCCATTTACCAGGAAGATAGAATTACGTCTCTGACACAGAAGCCCATTCTCTTCCTGATACCCTGCACCACTCAGACTGGAAGGATCTAGAAGTCCTCCCAACATCGAGGAAATCCTTGGTTCCATTTACCCTTGGTACCAGATGCCACCAGGGCACTAGGAAAAAAGTTTTCGAGAACCCCAAACCAATATACCTCAAAGATTACTTAATCACATTTATATTGTCTGATACCGATACTTCTGTGATCTAAATTCACATAAACAAAAAGTCACCCAAGACCCTTTCACCTCATGACAGGATTTTAACTACAGTCTCCTAACTGATATCCTTCAGTCCATTAGTCTTTCTTCCCAATCCATTAGGCTTTAAATTATTTTTCTACATTCCTCCTTCATCAAAACACGAGGGGCGTCTGGGTGGCTCAGTTAGTTAAGCATCCGACTTTGGCTCAGGTCATGATTCCACAGTTCGTGAGTTTGAGCTCACGTCGGCTCTGTGCTGACAGCTTGGAGCCTGGAGCCTGCTTCAGATTTTGTGTCTCCCTCTCTCTCTGGCCCTCCCCTGCTTGTGCTCTGTCTTTCCCTCAAAAATAAATAAACATTAAAAACTTAAATTAAAAATTTTGAAAAAAAAAACCACATTCGAGACTTTCTATTTTTCCTGTGGGTGGAATTTGAGGTCTTCCTCACTGTTACCACAAACTACAAATCCAGCTGTATCTGCTCCTTGATTTCATGCATCTTCCTTTTAATCAAGTGTAGGTATCTATTTATGAGAAAAATCCCCTGCTTACATTTGTCTGCTTCTTCATCTACCATATTCCTCAAATCTGAATAAATTTGCTAATCCTCTCTGCTTGTTCTGATGCTCCTATATTTTCTCAGTCTCAGCTTTAGTCCCTTCTCCTTTATGAGGATTCCCCCATCATGTCAGCTCTCAGTGGTGACTCTGACCACAGAATTCCTCCTACCCTGCCAGCCTTACATGGTAGAGTGTATGTGTGTCCATGTGTGTTCCTAGTGTACTGAAGCACCTTTGGGGCACACACCATGTTTCCAATTCATTCATTGAGAAGCTACTTTGTACTAGGCAATAATCTCCATGCTACCTTATTTATACTCTATTTTTTTTTATTTATTTATTGTTTAATTTTTTTCAACGTTTTTTATTTATTTTTGGGACAGAGAGAGACAGAGCATGAACGGGGGAGGAGCAGAGAGAGAGGGAGACACAGAATCAGAAACAGGCTCCAGGCTCCGAGCCATCAGCTCAGAGCCTGATGCGGGGCTCGAACTCATGGACCGCGAGATCGTGACCTGGCTAAAGTCGGACGCCTAACCGACTGCGCCACCCAGGCACCCCTATTTATACTCTTTTTAAACCCCAGCATAACACCTGACAGGCAGCTGGATGTAAATTAGGTGTTCAGGAAATATTTGTAGAAAAGGAAAGGAAATGAACACTTTTAAAGGCAAATCTCTATGGTAGATGTTTTTTGTATGCTATATTATTTATCCTCAAATTTTATTTTACTTATCCTAAAAGCAACCCTAGAAGGAAGGTATTTTCCCATTTTTGCAGATGAGAAACCATTACTCTAAGACCTTAAACATTTACCAAAGGTCACCTAAAATGTCATATTTGCATCAAAGATAGTTGTTCTCTCAAAAATGTTTTTCTACTGTGTTATGGAGTTATCTTGTCTTTATCATAGTTAAAAAATTCCTGTGATTTATTTCCACTTCAAACAAATACTTAAATTGGTAAGAGATTCCATGTAAGAACACCTTTCTTGGGAGACACTTGAGACTTCCAAATAAATGCCATCTTGTGGGGAGAATCTCTTTTTGTCACCAGACTATATCCTAAATTAGTTAGGTGTACTTTAGCTTAAGCTATAAATTTGATGATGCAATCTTGTTGTAATATTTTGAATACAAGCATAAATACTGTGATTGAATTTTAAGAATGGAATAATATGAAAAAATTTATTCCTAAAAATTAAACTTCTAGATCTAACTACAAGATTATGGAAAACATAGAGGTCTAAGGACAAGCTGAACAAAGCCATGAAGAATCAATCAGCCAAATCTAGAAATGTGAAGAATTTTATGGGACAAATGACCCAATTTGGACAATAGGTCAGTGTCTCAGCGATCAGTGGCTGAGCCAGAACTGAGTCCAGGCAGTCTGCAGTCAGCTCGAGAATCTGGTTCTCAAACACTAAACTGCTCCTCATAGCATAATGTACATCCTCCCTTGACAGCTTATTCTCTGATCAAGAGAAACAAAAAAGAAACATCTCAACATGATGCCACTGAAACTTACATTAGAAAGTGAACAGCTTCACTTTTCTCAACAGCAACAAAAAAGTAAAAACCATTTTAGACATGTCTGATTCTTAGGGCATCTAAGTGAATCAGTCATTTAAGCATCTGACTCTTGATTTCAGCTCAGGTCATGATCTCATGGTTTGTGAATTTGAGCCCCGCTTCGGGCTCTGGGCTGACAGCATGGAGCCTGCTTGGGATTCTCTCTCTTCCTCTCTCTCCACTCCTCCCCCACTCATGCTTGCTGTCTTCCAAAATAAATAAATAAACTTAAAAATATTTTTAAAAAGAAATGTCTAATTCTCTCCTAGTGGTATAAAAACTCCTGAGAGCTGGCTCCTGAAGGCATAGCTCAGGGCCAGGGTAAGACATAGGACCCCAGAAACATTCCTGGGCCACCACCCCTGACATAAGCAAGACCAGGGAAGGGTCTCAGGCTCCAACAATGGTATGAACACCATTGCCTTGCAGCCCTGGTCATTTCCCTGATTGTATGACATGACCATGTACAATAACTGGGGTGCCTTTCTACCAGGTTGGATATTGGCACTAATGCAACCATACATTAGTGTACACATTTCCAAACATTTACACTTTGTCAAGCAATTTAAGACAAAAATTTTGAAGACAACCCAAATTGATAGCTAACCATTTTCTATGGTTTTAATTCTTTATACTGGGATTTTACTCATTTGGTTATACTTTCCTCCCAGCAGACAGAATGTATTTCTGGAATGTGAAAAAGCTCAAGGATGACAGAGCTCCAAGGCTTTGAGTTAGTGAATCAAGACCTAATAGTCATCAGAACTTCCTGGTTACATTTTCAAAACACAGGCTCCATGCTCCACCTTGCAGCCTCTAAATATGAGGCTCTGAATATGATTTTGATGAGGCCCAAGAATTTTTTAAAACTCCCAGTGATTCTGATGGTCAGTTTTCCCTACAAACCCAACTCCCCCTGCATGCGAGTCCCAAGGTCTAGATGGGCATGGGTAAAAGGAGATTCATACACAGACAACAAAATGGCCCCTGCATGTTGATTCCTATCAGGTTCCTAAATCTGTGTCTCCACTGGCTCCTCCAGAGCTCTTAGCGAAGACCGCCTGACATCTAACACGTCTGAATGGCCCATGCCACACTTCACCATCAGTGAAGAGCTGAATACACAACAAACCCCAAGGTAGACACAAAGTTGGAGATGAAGCAGGCAAGAATTTTGTGAAGGGTGCCTTTTAGGACTGACCCTGCTAAACCTTTCCTATGGCATCAAGAGGTCTGGACTAGGGGAGGGGGCAAAGGAGGATGTGCTGGTTAGAAAAATAAAAATAAAGGGATTGCAGGGGACAAAACAAAAAAGATTCTCTCCCAGTTGTCTTTCCTCAGTGGAGCCAGGTTCACCAGCATCTGAGGGTAGAGGGCTGATTCTTCCAGCAATTCTTCCTTCCCTCTCTTATATGCATACCCACAAACACATATACACACTCACTCCCCCACATAGACACACACATGCACATGCATACACATGTGTGTGCACCCCACATACAAACATGCATGCATATACACACGTATGCATATGCATTCACATGTATGCACACACATTCACACGTATGCACATGCACACATGTGTACACATGTATACACACCCACACTCCCCTCATTTTTAAGTGCATTCTTATGGCCAAGTCACCTGACCCAGTGAAAACATATGCCTTGGGCATGTTATTTTGCTGAATGTGTTTCAGTGTGAATTTTATATGCCTTTATTGCACAACAGATCAATAGCAGGTTTTCCAAAAGGAGTGCTATAACAAAATACTCCAAACTGAGTTCATGTCAGCTTTCTTTGTATAAACTCCATTATATTGCAGGTATGCATGGAGAGTGTTTGTTTGTGTCACTTAAAAAAAGGTGCCCATGTTTTTTTCACTTTAAAGGTAAATACTCTTTATGGAACCATACAGAGTTCTTGTAGAAAAATAAATATATCTTTCAAAACACTTCCATCCAGATTTTGTCAGGAAAGTTTTTATTTGGAGCTCCAGAGTGTACTGGCAGAATAACAATGAGAAAAAGTGTCAGAATGAATCATTCCACCAGGAAGCAACTGATGTCAAAAGATGGAATTAAAGGCCTCCTAATGTAACAAATTATCTTCCATCAGAGTTTAATGTGTATACAATCAACATGCATCAAGCTTGATTTAACCAACTTAAAATTGATTGTAATTCATATGGCAACTGATCTTTTTATTTTCTTGTCTATGAGGAGAAAGAGTTTATGAAGAAAATCAAGGGTATTGATAGCATATATGGGAGAGTGATTTTTAACTTGTGTGAAGATAAAGAGAGGAAACATCATTTAAAATGCAGTGGGGGGGCACCTGGGTGACTCAGTCGGTTAAGCATTCGACTTTGGCTCAGGTCATGATCTCATGGTTCATGGGATTGAGCCCCATGTGGGGCTCTGTGCTGACAGCTCAGACCCTGGAATCTGCTTCAGATTCTATGTCTCCTTCTCTCTCTGTCCCTCCCCTGCTTGCACTCTGTCTGCCTGTCTCTCTCTCTCTCAAAAATAAATAAACATTAAAAATAATGAAAGATAAATAAAGTGTAGTCAGGAATCCCTGGAGGAGGCTCTCATGCACAAACCACTCCTGTAGCCTGCATCACTAGCAGGAAGAAGGAAGATAAGAATTATTTTGACAAGGGAAGACATTTTTTTCATGTAAGGATTTTATCTCCTGTTTTGTTTTATTTTATTTTATTTTATTTTATTTTTTATTTTGAGAGAGATAGAAAGAGCAAGAAAGCACGAGTAGGGGAGAGGGGCATAGGGAGAAAGAGAGAATCCCAAGCAGGTTCCATGCTCAGTGTGGGGCTTGATCCCACAACCCTGGGATCATGACCTGAGCCAAAATCAAGAGCTAGAGTCTCAACCAACTGAGCCGCCCAAGAGTCCCCATCTTCTGCTTTAAAGAAAAGGAGGAAGATCCCTTCCTGCCCAGCAACAACACACTAATCACTGCTTGCAGGTGGTAAGAAACCACCACAACCCTGAACTCTTGTTCCCCAGTTAAGTTTTGTTCAAAGAAATCTTCCCAATTTCCTCCTAAAACCTAGTAAAAGCTGACCTTCCTTTTGTCTCTATGAACTTGCTTATGGTTCTCCACAGCTTGCATGTCCCAAATTGCAATTCCTCTGCTATTCCTAAACTCAATTTTACTTAAATAACAATTGCTCTTTGCTTTGTTTAAACTTAACTCTTGAAAAATAAAGAGTAGACACTTTATATAAATCTTAGGCAAAAATAATATTCACTTCAGAAGCAACGCTATTGCCTCATCACATGTAAACACCTGTATGCTGTTATTTAGCAGAAACAGGTGAGCTCTGATGTGTGTGAAGAGTCTTAGTGAATGTGCTCTGATCCATTCTCATTTTCTGCCATGTGCCTCCTAGTGACCAGTCAGGCTCATCTGCAGAAAAATGACTCCAACCCAGAGGAATACTAACTGACAAATATGCAGATAGTTCTAAATTGGTGAGAACTGTGCCCTGACTTGGTTGGAATCAGTTTTCTGAAGATGAGCCTGACTGGTCAGTAGGAGGCTCCTAGTCCTTGTCGAAACTGAAACACGGCTTTAGCAGCCCTCACTGACCTGTGTGCAGATGTGTAAACAGTGCAACCACAGTACCTGAAGTCGGTTGTTTCATGAACTTACCTGTTCACTAAAGTAAGCCTTCTAAGAGGCTTTGAGTGCAAACAAGCCCTTGAAAAAAATTCAACTGAATTTATTTACAATTTTTTCTTTCAAATGTATTCAATTTACATGGACATATCCACTCAGTTCATCTAAATGTAACATGGAACTAAAGTGTTGAGTTCTGAAGAACTCATTTGATGTGTGCTCTATAAAATGCTTCCCAATTATGAGCGAAACTAAAACAGTGCTCTTCTGCATTTTCCTTTAACTAAGAGTGATTATATATTGTCCATCCTGCAGCTAATATTTAGAAGTAAGCGATCTCAATACATTAGATATACAAATAGAATATTTTTCAAGGGTCATAACGATTGATTCTGTCATTTGTTAATATGCCTCACATCAAAGGCATTGATTATTTTTTGGCATTGATATTCTTAAGTTATCTGGCAAGATGAGATCCCAAGCAAGGTATGATTTAATCAAATATTTGGAAATAATCCAATTTCACATAAAAGCGAGGGAAAGAAAACACATTAACTGTCAAATAAATTGTATTTCCACCTATAGGAATATTGATTTGCTCATATGAATGAAGATCACCTATTTACTTTACCAGTGAAATATCTCATTTGGACCCATAGGGTCTATTTTGCACAATAATTTCAAGCATTTGAAAGTTAAATTCTTCCACCAAGTTCCAAATTTATTCCTCTTGCAATAAAAAATTTATTCTGTGTGATTTTCCCACTTTAGCACAAAAAATGTATTTCCAGATGTCTTTAAAAGACAGCAAGAAATATGATTACCTCTTCCATACCCTTTTAATCAAAAAGTGGACTGGAATGCATAAGGATCTTTCAGTCACATCTGGAGGGAGGAAAATGTAACTAACTTGCTATTTTCTTATAAAAATGTCAGAAAAGGAATCCTTCTAAATAACGTTTGCTGTTCGTTAAGTCTCTTTTCCTAGATAAAAAGCCAATAGCTGAGTGATGGTGACAAGAAAAACATATTGTATTCTTCTTTTTCTGCATGGCTCACATGAAGAAGGATAAGAAGGAAAGCATCAAAGTGACTTCACACAGTCACAAGAAAGAAGGTCACAACACCCTGTTATATGTGAAGGGGCAACTCCTTGGCATGTTAAGTGTTGAAGGACATAAATTAGCATCCTCATCTATTGCAAGATGATTTTCTGTTAGACAACTGATATAACATCATATCACAGCAACACTGAAGGGGTTTAACTTACAGTATATTTTAGGGATTTTGGTTCAAGATGGTGACACAGGAAAATCCTAAAGTCATCTCCTCATGGACAAACCAATCTACAGCTGTATATGGAAAAATTTCCTCTGGAAAAAAAAACCTAAAAATTAGTGGACAGATGAGGAATAAAACACATGCAAGTGGTAGGAAAGACTGAGACATAATCTCACCATAAACCACATCCCCAGCACCTAGACCCACAGTCAGGAGGGGATGAAGGACCCAGAGCTTCTCCCTGAGGAGTGAAGGGTTCATGTTCAACATTGGGCACCCCGACTTTTAAGACCTGCCCCTGACTGATGACCTCCCAAAACATCTAGCTATGAAAGCCAGCAAGGCTCATAGCCACGGAGCCGGTGGGCTATGAAGACCTGAGAGATGTCTCTTGCAGGAACTCTGCAGAAGCTGCTTTCTGTTTCTGTTTTGTTTTTATTTTTTTTTTCATTTATTTACTTTTGAGAAACAGAGTGAGACAAAGTGTGAGTGGGGGAGGGGTAGAGAGAGAAGGAGACACAGAATCTGAAGCAGGCTCCAGGCTCCAAGCAAGCGGTCAGCACAGAGCCTGATGCAGGGCTCAAACCCACTAACCATGAGATCATGACCTGAGCCAAAGTCGGACGCTCAACTGACTGAGCCACTCAGGCACCCAGAAGCTGCTTTTTGAAAGGGCACCCAGACTTGTTGTGAAAGAGGCATGTTTGCTCATTTTAAAGTACTGCACCGAGGGACAGAGGCTTGCTGAGATACTCTTGGGGGAAAGAAAAGGACACCAGTGGGTGTCCTTACTGTGCTTCAGAGCCCCAGGATCTTCCAGACAGGAGCATGTGCATGTGTCTGGGGTATCTGGTGTGTCTGGTGCATCAGGTTTTGAGGATGCCACCCAGAGACATCCTTTGATTTCCTAGTTCTGGAGGCTGTGGGGCTTGTACTGTAATTTAATGCTTTTCTATCTTAGAGATGTACATTGGAGGCTATCTATCTAGATGACCCCTTGTGTTTTGCAGATGTGGAAACTAAGGCCTAGGGAAGGTAAGGGACTTGTTAGAGAGGTTTAATTTTTTTTGAGAGAGAGAGAGAAAGAGAGAGAAAGCATGAGCAGTGGAAAGGGACAGAGGGAGAGAGAGAATTTCAAGAAGGATCCATGCCCAGCACAAACCCTGACACAGGGCTTGATCCCATGACCCTGGGATCATGACCTGAGCTAAAATAAGAATCAGACTCTCAACCAACTGAGGCACCGAGGCACCATGAGAGTTCAAAAAAAAAAAATAAGGCTACAAGAGGAACTAGAGTTCCTTGTCTTCTGGCTTTTAAACAAGTGCTTGAAGTCAAATATGTTCTAGCCCATCCAGCTGGCTTGGAACAAAGAATCAAGTCACTATTTATTGAGATCTTCCTATGAGCAGATGCAAGGAAACCCTGTGTGCCAGTTATCAACATATTGCCTCTCAATTTTAATTTCTCCCTTAATACATGCTCTGCAATAATGGATAGATTTTTCTTATGTATCTCCCTTTTATAGTGAGTGTGATGTTAAGTAGAGGGTGCTGCAGCAATATTTCAGAAGGGAGGTCTTCTCTGTTTTCTGTCACTGCATGAACAATCAGTGATTTTGGAGTGAAGGCATTGGGTAGTGCTTGGCCCCAGCCATTTTCCTAGAATGCAGTCCTTTGATTTCCTTGCAGCCCTGGCCTGGCCTATAGGGCCCTGTCAACCCTGACAGCAACCTGCAATGATGCCCTGTCACATACCCTCAATTGACTGCAGCTCTTGTGTGCCCCACAGATTCCTGAAGACTTGTTCCCTCCTGCCCATGGTCTGAAGACCAGCTCTTGCCCATGCAAACTAGCAAAATCTGCGATCCAGTGGGCTGCAACTACATGTTCAACAAAATCTGAACCCCAACCCAAGGGTGAGCCCTTCTTCCATGTTTGTCTTTCCTGTACACTCTCCCACTGTCCTAGTGTACCCTATGAGGCTTCTTATATCTTATAATTATTCTATCAGAGTTCAGTAATTCTTTATATTATGCTTCTCATATTTATATCATTTTATGATTCTTGTCTCCTGATTGGACCCAGACTTATAAACCCTGCCAAAGATGGAGTCATAGCTATCAAACTAAGAAACACAGCACCAAGAACAGTGACAAACAAAAATCTCCCATTGAAGATGCTGTGAATGGAACCAAGTCACCCAAAGTGCCTGGTTACTACTCAGCTCTCAGCTAGAGAACAGAAGTTCTTTTTTGCTGAGTGGAATATGTGAGTTTAGGTGAAAACCTAATTGTTCGGGATCACAGACAGGATTTGATAGACCATGAGGTTAAAAAAAGAAAAAAAGGAAGAAAGAAGGGTGAAGCATAAGGTAGCTGGAAAGGTAAAGAACATATCAGGAAGTGCAGAATTAGGTTATTCTGACTTTGGTTAAGCTGAGTCCTGCCTCAAGGTATGCCACTAGCAAGAAGAGAGTCTGCCCACAGTAGCCCTCCAGCCCAGGATTAAATGAGCTAATCCAGCTACGCCAGAATAATAGGGCATTCCCAATCCCTGTGTAGAGGCCCAGTGGGCCTCAGGCCTGTTGTCTCTGGTTGCAAGGAGCTGTACTCAGATCTTGAGGATTGTAAGAAGAACAAAGTAGGAGAGACAAAACAGAATTTTATCATAGGTCCTACCATCTAAAATGAAGTTTTGGAAACTTTCTTAACAGGGAATTCAAAGCAGCACAGTTATAGAAAGTATAGAATAAGATAAAAATGAATAGGGTAAATTGAATTGGTGGAGAATAAAACAAAGTCAGGTAAAGAAGATGTAGCATACTATGGAGGGAGTGAGGGCAAGATCGAGTCAGGGAACACAGTTGGGTGAGTTGTGAACAGTGTTGTTCTGGGAAAGCTTCACAAAGAATGCGAGTTCTCCAAATCTGATCTTTGCTGTGGGGTGAAATATAAAATGTAACTGCAAACTTCCATTTGACCCCGAGGGGAAAGCAGGCCAGCTACTGAAGGTTTCTGTGTTGACCCAGAATTGCAGCCATGGAGTCTTCAAGGTACTGGCTCCATCAGAGATGAGGGTAGGTCCTGCCTGCAGAGGTGTTTTCCTGGCGTGCAATGTTTCCCGACCTGTTCTGCCCTGAAAGCTTTCCCTGAAATGCCCCTCTGCTCTGCTCTGTAGGCTGCAGGCTGAACGCTTGTGAACATTTCCTGCATCTCAGCTTGGGGGAAGTTGGGGTTAACCTGTATTTCCAGACTTCTGACCATCATTACCTACCTTCTAGCCTGAATTCTGAAGACGCTGACACTATTTTCTAGGTGAAGAAAGACATCTGCCCCTTCCCTCACTTCTGGCTCACCTATGGCCACTCCAGTTATTTTGTATTAGAACCCCTCGTTCTGTAATCAAGCTAACTGAATCTGGAGGTCTCACACAGACCACACAAGCGCTGGATGGAAGAGATATTCTAGCGGCCCCTGCCTCCCTCTCCTTCAATCAGCAACTACATGCATGGGTCCCCTGCTGCGGGCCAGGCACTGGACTCAGCCCAGGGTGCAGTTATGAAAACACCTGCTTTTTCAGATTTGAAAGCCTATTGGGGAGACCCAAAATATGCATGGAAGTGATGCAGGAAGGACCATGGGCTTCTGTGGAAAGCAGGTGGTGGCCAAACCAGGTCCGAAGGAAGGAGAGGCTTCTCAGAAGTGACATGTCAGCTGTTGAGACTAAGCAGGGATTGGCAGCTGACTGTCTTCTCACTCCCAGGTGTCCAGACCCTGCATTTCCCAGGTCCCAAAGGGCCCCCAACCTGGTGCCTCATCCTAACTTTCTTTTCCCAGGAGACACTGCATTTCCCCTGTCACTCCACACTCACCCCCAAAATGAAGGAAGCAAGCCCCTATGTCATGTTGTCTTGAGTCCTTTGTAAATCGTGGTCACAGTCAAATCACCTGAGATACCATTTTGACTACACCACTAATGAGCTTTGTGAATAAGGCAAATCGTATTTCTTTTCTCACCCCCAATTTTCCTTAATCTGAAAAATGGAGTTGGGTATATCTTCTTACCTAAAGAGAAAAGAGAAAGAGTAAATGAAATAGTAGTGTTATTGATCCCAAATGATAGTAGGAGACTTTAAAGTGGTAGAATTATCTCACAGAGAAATTTCTGTTAGGCCATCCCCATCCCCTCCCATAGTGTCATTAATATAATTATCGGCAGCAACAGCACAAAAAAATAACATATTTATTGCTTTCTTTGGCTTCTATGTACAGCATTCTACAAATGTGTTTCAATCATTTAATCTTTCCAACAGCTCTGAGGTAGATATGCTGGAGGAGGGCATCAAGAGAGTATGACCACTGGTTGACCCACAAACTGGGCCTGGGCAATCTTTAAGCTCTTTCCTCCTCCACCCTGTCTTTGGGATTTACATTCTCCCTACTATTCCCATACCAGCAGCCATTTTGAGGACACAGCCTGACAGTGTAAGTGTTGTTGAGAGCATGTGGACTGAATTGACTGAAGCAATTGCTGCCTCTATGCAAACTGAAGATTCTGGCAAACAGGTATAAACCTCTACCTGTCTCACAGCTGCCAAAGACAAGCCTCTATGTAGGTTCCCTTGCTTATTAAACCTGCCACCTATGAAAATAAAGTGGTCTGCCTCCACATACAGGGGCCAGTTTCAAATTTACCTGGGTACCTCCTGAGCTTATTAATCAAGATATTACTATTATTCCCATTTTTCAGATAGATGCGAGGAAGGGAGATGTTAAGTAATCCATGCATGATTACACAGCCAGGAAGTGATGGAATCCAGAGCATTTGTGCCTGTGAGCACATCACATCTGACCTCCCCCCCCCCCCACCCCGACTATGCTTCCAGACCCTCCCTCACCCTGCCCTGGAATTTTTTTCTGTGGTCCACAGGGAAAGGCAGAAGCATCCTTTTCTTAATGGCACCACAGCAGCGCTGTCATTTACATGCTGCAAGCACAGAAAATTTCCAGCCGCTTCTTCAATAGGCAGGCACACAGAGTTACAGAGTGTGACAGAGCCCTGTTCTAAGTCACCACCGGGAAAGTAATTTCATTGAGTGGTTCAGAAGCAGCAGATGAAATGGAAGCCTCCTGCCAAAAGTGCTAGATGTCCTTTTAAACAACAGCATCAACCTGTCTTTACAGACAGCAGCATGTGAATTCAGGACAATAGACTTATTACTCCTATTCCGATCTCTGGATTAAGTTCAAAAGAGCAGATAGAGAAAATAAGAGGGTTTGAGCCTAGGACCTTTTTGTTACCCTGAGATGTTCTGGATACCAATTATCACCGTCGATGCTCAAGATAATCACACAATACTCACTCCTCTTCTCTGTTGAAGCTCTTGGGAGACTTGCTTTCAAACAAACAGCAGATTCAGAGCCTGGATGATATATTCCCAAGGCACTCTTCCAGAAGCTCACTTTCAATAGAATTGGGTCTGTTACAATTTGGAGGAACACCCTAGAAATATGCAGTGTGGAGTACAGTAATAAGACAGGAGGTAAGACGAAAATGAGTGAAACAAATAAACAAAAAAGAAAAATATGTCTGTTGGAATAAAATAGTCGTGTCAGGAAATGACATATTTTCTGAAAGGAAACTAACCACATGTCTGCTGGATGGCCTGGCGGCTCCATCTACACCTGCCCCCCTTCTTCCCCCTCCCCACTTGGCTACCCTGTGGGTCTTCCGACAAAGACTTAGCTCACCAGGATGGAGCTAGTTCATCTGCCCTATAAAGTAACTGGCACATACTAGCACTGGTATGTGAACTCCCTCATCTATTGACCTCTGGGCTCCCTTTTTCCAGCAAGACCACTACCTGCAACCAGAAAACTCACTGAACATGGTTAGCCAGGTGTTTTCTGCTCACTTTCCATGGTCTCTGTCTTAATTTAGGCTGCTATAACCAAATTCTACAGATTGGGTGGTTTGTAAGCAATAGAAGTTTGTTTTTCACAGCTCTGGAGGCTGGGAGTCAGAGACCAAAATACAGGGTTCTGGTGAGGGTTCTCTTCCAGTTTGCAGACTGACATCTTGATATGTCCTCATGTGCTGGCAAAGGTGAGCTAGCTTTATGGGGTCTCTTTAATGAGACACTAACCCTATGCATAAGGGCTCCTTCTTCGTGACCTAATCACCACAAAAGACCCCACTTCCTCATATCATGGCCTTGGGCAATAAGATTTCAGCATATGAATTTCAGAGGGACACAATCACTCAGACAACTGCCTTCTCCATACACATGTAAAGTAGCAGCAGGGTTGTTTTCATGGAGCATGTCCCATGATGTCTCCAGCTGTGTCTATTAAGCAACCTACACACAACACAGCTGATCTTTTTACATACTCCCCAACAAATCCCACTTTGTGCTTCTGTCACTAGAGGTGCCTGTCCCTGCCCTGTGGCATGACACTTATATGACAACATGCAAAAGGAAGTAAATCTTCTCACTTTATAGTAGTTTTTATTCCAAATAAAATCAGACTCAAGGAGGAATAATAGTGGAAAGGGGCACCACAGTCTTTGGAGTGAGACAGATCTGGGATTGAGTCCTGGCCCTGGAAATATGACCTATACATCCTGAGGCCATTTCTACAACTTCTTATGGGTAAACTAGAGTTACTAATGCCCACATATTTTGCAGGATTTCATGAGTTTTAACAAAACTTAATAAAATAAAGAGGCTACTCTTTAGCCTCTTTCTTCCAAGACTTACCTGACTTAATTTTTAATATTTGTTTTTGAGAGAGCATTCATGCATGTGTGAAAGAGAGAGAGAGAGAGTGGGGAGGTAGAGATAGAGGGGGACAGAGCATCCGAAGCAGGTTCCAGGGGCTCCATAGTGAGAGCAGTGAGCCCAATGCAGGGCTGGAACCCACAAACTGTGAGATCATGACCTGAGCTAAAGTTGGATGCTCAAGCAACTGAGTCACCAGGTGTCCCACCAGACTTAATTCTGATTAAAGTTTGGCTGTTGTCAGAAGTCAAATCATTTTCGTATGATGAAGTTTTATCACTATTGAATTACAAAGAAAAAAATACCACAGATTTTGAATACAATTCATAAGACCATTTTTCAATGGCCTTAGTATTACTTTGAAAGTAATAATTGGCATTTCATGAGTTTTGGCCTGTTGAAATAAAATTAGTTAGATGTCTGGTGGTGGTCGATCATGCCATTGTTAAGCACTGCTCTTCTGAAGGAAACTCTGCCCTGTGAGAAGTACAAGACTGAGTAATATCCAGTCTTAGGTTTCCTACTCAACTGATAGATATGTTTTGAGAACTGAAGGAGGAAAATGGCACATGAGAAACACTCTGTAACTATGTAAATAAATAGGGGAAGTAATGGTCAGGAATCTTTTAGTCACAAACTCAATTTGGTTAAGCAAACAAAAAAGGGAGGAAATTTTATTCCTCAAGCAGTTAAAATCCAAGAATATTTAGCTTCGGGTATGGCTGGATCAAATGATCCACTGATGTCGTGTGTGTGTGTGTGTGTGTGTGTGTGTGTGTGTGTGTGTCTGCGTGTTGTGTGTACTCCGTTCCAGCATTTTTCCCTTGTTGACTTCTATTTCAGACAGGTGCTCCTTTGTGTTAATCAGACCCTCAGATTCTTGTTCTCAGAGTCTAGCAGCTATGGTGGAAAGAGTTTCTCTTCTGTTAATTATAGCAAAATTCTCAGATTGCATCTCATTAGGCCAGTAAGGATCATGTGACCTTCCATGAACCAATCACTGAGGCCCATTCGATGTAATGCTATGATTGGTGAGGCACCGGTCATATGCCCTTCCTTGAAACTGAGGGACCAGGGTTGGTCTTCCTTAATCACATGGACATGGACAAATCACATGGACAATCACATGGACAAAATAGGAAAATCAGGGTGATGTTTCCTGAAGAATGAGAAAGGTATGCTGGACATGCAAAAACACTATGGAGTGTATTGGTTTAACTTATATTAGAATGTGAGTGTCAGAATAATCCAAATTTATAGTGGTTTAAGCAAAAATAGATGTTTATTTCTCTGTCATATTCAAGAAGCCCAATAGTACATCAGAACTGTTAAGTCACTCAGTCACTCAAAGTTGTAAGAGATCCAGGCTCAATTACTTTGTTGTGCCTTATAGTATTTCTATTCTAAAGGTTGACTCATAGTCCAAAATGTATGCTGCATCTCCAGCTATTACATCGCATTCTGCCCAACACATAGGAGGAAGTATACAAGAGATGCAGACCTCACCCATCTTTTTTTCCTCACCCCATCTTTAAGATCACTTCCAGTTATATACCTTTGAGTGGAACGTAGTCATTTGGCCATATCTAGCTATAAAGGAGGATTTGGAATATATGGCATTTATTCTCAATTACCATGCACTAAACCAAACTTTTGGAGTTAAAAATTCAGATTTTTAGACAATAAGGATGAATACTAGGAGAAAACTGGAAGTCTTTACCACACAGATTTAAATAAATACTTACTAGTGCAAATAAGGAGTAAGTGTTAATAAGACAAAATAAGAGAATGGTGTGTTTGACTTTATATTTCTGGAACACTTAGAAGCTATAATTCAAGTTGGTATCTTGACAACACAGCCAAATTAGGGAATCATTGATTCTGAAGAATACTAAATAATGATAAGAATAAAATTGATGCAGCCAGATACTTAAAGCATATCACTTATATAGCTTTAGATCACTCATCAAATACATCCTTTTGAGAATAATTATGAGATACTTTTTTAAGATACTAGGAGTTTATAATTTCAGATCTTCAAATCATATCACAAATAGCAAGCAGTTTGTATGATCACTTTGAGAATACTCTTAAGTGTTTCTCTAGTTCTATTATTAAGGAATCAGATTCAAAACCAAGACAACAAAAAATCTAAGAACTCTATATAGTCTACAGAATACAATGAAGAGCCTTATTTCAAAGATCATCACCATTATAGTTTTAGTCTCTCACCCTAGAGATTCCTACCACCACCAGTGCTGCAACAGAACTATGCATTCATTCTGCACTGCCCCTGCATTTTCTTTTGGTGGTGATGGGAACTGTAGGTAAAACTTCCTGAAATATTCCTTTTTACAATTGCAAAACCATCAAAGAACAACAAATGATCACATCAGGAGAGAAATAATAACTAAAATAAAAAATAAGAAAATAAAAAAGAAAGCATTCCAAGTGCTAAACAATTGAAAAAAATGATCAAAGATAAGTGTATTCAATTTTTGTAATTGTTTAACAAAGACAAAAATCATTATCAGATGTTCATCAAAATAAATGTAAAAAGCATTATTCTAAAAAGAGCAACTATAACTCTAAAACTATGTTATAGATTTATGACATAATCTTCCCAGAAACTAATATAACAAGAAGACAATAATCAGTGAAGTAATAAAAAACATGAACAATTAATACTGTATTGGATATATTAAATATACGAAATATATGTTGGAACACATACACACACACTTACATGCATACAGCCAATTAAGAATATACACTTTTTGGATATACATATAACATTCATTTAAAAAAGAACATTTTAGACCTTTGTAAAAATCTCAATAAATTCCAAAAGATCAATATGTAATTAAAAGTTTCTGGTCCAACATAGTGAAATAAAATTAGAAATTAATGCCAAAATTATAGCTATTAACACATTTCAAATGTGTGGGGACTAAATGACATGACCAAGAAACCCAGAGTTAAAAAAATGTAAAGAAAATTAAGAACTACTTAGAACTGAATAGAAGTGAAACAGTTCATAGAAAAATTTGTTTGACATAGCTAAGGCAGTGCATAGACAGAAATTTATTATTTTACACACATTCACTAAGAACTAAGAAAGGTTAAAAATAGACATCTTTATTATTTATTTCCTATTAATCTCTTTGTTACTCTATTCCAATTCATTGAGTTAAATGCTGTACTTGAGTGACTAATAAGTATATGAAAAATGATGCTCAGCTTCATTAGTATTCAGAGATAAGCAAATGAAAACAATGAGATAAGGTCTGATTTGTTACCCACATCTGCAAATCCAAGATACCTGCTTACTATATCCGTTTTCCAGCCACCAGGATAAGAAGTAAGGAAATGGCAAAGGGGGAACCCTTTCCTTTTAAAGGGGTATGAGAGATGTGGATGCACACATGACCACATCTCACATCCCATGGCCCTGAGCTTGGTGACATGACTACACATGACTATACCTCAGAGCCTTCTGAGCATCTGGGGATGCGTGCTCTTTGCAAGGGTTCCAAATCTAGGGTTTCTATTACTGTAGAAGGAACAGTGAAGGAATACAGAATGGACAGCAGGCATGCTCTGTCACAAGTGTCACAAGTGGCACACTTAAGTGCGTTTTCTTAAACTCTCAGACTTCTGTGGGGATTCCAACACTGTATTCTCAGATAGTTTATTTGCTTCTGAAAAAGATTTGCTGCTCAGATTTGTCATTTCAAAAATAGACCAAAAATAGCTTTGGAAAGAAGAAAAAGGTATGCATGCAAATGCTCTTTTAGGAAACTATTTAGTCCAGTGTTTAATTACTGGAAGCTTTTGGGGGGCACCTGGGTGGCTCAGTCGTCTAGGTGTCCGACTTCAGCTCAGGTCATGATCTCATGGTTTGTGAGTTCGAACCCCGTGTCGGTCTCTGTGCTGACAGCTTGGAGCCTGGAGCCTGCTTTGGATTCTGTGTCTCATTCCGTCTCTGCCCCTCTCTCACTTGTGCTCTGTCTCTCTCTGTCTCTCAAAAATGAATGTAAAAGAAAAAAATAAAAAAAATTACTTGATGCTTTATAAACATGTACCTTTCGTGGAGCTTTTGAAGTAATGTTATCTGCAGTCTTATAAAGTGGAAATAATAGATACTTCAAACCCTGGGGATTGATGGCAGCCAACTACTTAACAGTTAAAATCAGTTCTATTTCTGTGTATGATATTCCATTATTTACTAATGGCTTTATCTTTTCAATCCTTTTTACCCTAAAATAACAATAACAACTCCCCACCCCCAAACAAACTATAAATCTCTTTCATGCTGTTAAAAGAATTTTCAATATCTCTTTAGTGTCAACACAATCTCTGGAAAATAAATGAGCATTTGACAAATCAGTTAATTGCTTAATTGAATACAAAGTTGAATATTTTATTTGTGGTGATTGGATCCTCCCAATTGATTTGAAATGCCATAATTTCTTCTCACAGGCTACTTCCTCTGATTTTCCAAGAAACAGAATGGCCAGAGTTATCAATTAAAAAAAAGCCTAATTTCTTTATTCACAAGCATTTTAGTCTCCAACCTTCAAGGGAAAATCTTAACATTCTGAAAGAATAAACAATGGAAGAATCAAGAGACCTGTTGCCACCTATGATTCACAACAAATAGAAGAAAGCAGGAAAGTCAGAGCGAGTGGGGAGAAAAGTAAACCAAGAGAGGGAGGGCTTGATATGAGGTCAAGAGATGTTACTCTTTGGGTCCAGTATGATTTTGTAACCATCCAAGTTCAGCAGGACCCGTATCCTCAACCAGCTGCTGCTGGAACAGGGATAAATACCACTTTCCGTTATGCCTCTTCTCTGCTCTCCCCCAGCCCACTTAAATAAATGTAGATATGTGAGTAAAATCAGTCTAAAATTTATATTTCTTTGGAAGAATGCATAAAAGGGAGAAGAGTATAGGAAGTGGTAATACTGTCTGTTCACTGGGGTGTATGGGCTGTCTGTCAGAGTCAATGCCCAGGGCTGGATAGCAGATTTTTTATACGGAGATGGATCTAATTATAGCCAGGGAAGCATAGCTTCTTTCAGGTGACAAATGTCATTTCCTATGGCCCTGGGCTCTGAAATATGTGTTTGTGTTCATACATTTGTCTATCCTTCCCCCACTCTTCAGAAATATTGAGAGAGAGTCAACAGGAATGGGCAGGTACAAGAGGCGCAAAAATGCAAAAGGATGAAAAGGAGGCATGAGCACCAATGGTTGGCAGAGACAGTGTAGGGGGTTGAATTGTGTCCCATTAAAAGGAACTTTCACTAGGACTCAAGCAAAAGAGGGCAAGACATCGGAAGGAACTGAAATACAGGTAGCAGTGTTCAGCGAATAAAAACTAAAAAGAAGCTTTTTCGGCGATCAAAAGGTTTTCTATGAGAAAAAGAAATGGAGTGAATGGTATACAAGGGCTTTAAAAAATTAAGATTTCCGATATGATCTAGCACTTTAGTCTATATGAAGGTATAGTTTGATTTATCTTTTTAAGTTTATTTATTTTTGAGGGTGAGGAAGGGTCAGAGAGAGAGGGAGACAGAATCCCAAGCAGGCTCTGCACTGTCAGCATGGAGCCTGAATCAGGGCTCTATCTCATGAACCATGAGATCATGACTTCAGCTGAAATCAAGAATCAGACACTTAACTCACTGAGCCACACCGGCACCCCTGAAGGTATAATTTGATTTAAAATTAACCATTAAATTATTTTAAAAAAAAACTGAGAGAGATTGAGATTCAAGTCCTAATCCTAACCTAACTTCTCTTGAAGTAGTGTGTGTGTGTGTGTGTGTGTGTGTGTGCGCGCGCACGCGTGCACGAGCGCACATGTTCACACCTCAGTCCTGTTAAAAATTGTGAAAAAGTGCAAATGGACTTGAAGGACCATTTGTGGGTGATGGAAAAGTTCTAAAAGTGGATTGTAGTGATGACTCACAAAGTTAAATTACAATTTTTTAAACAAGTCTTGAATTATACCTCAATGAAACTATAAAAAGAAAAGAAAGCTGAGATAAAATTTTCCATGCATGGTATATCTTAAGAGCATTCATATACTTTGTCTATATATTAATAAGAAATCTTTGTGGTTAGCTGCAAGTTAAAATTTAAAAATAATTTCTATACTTTGGGCATGACTCCACCACAGTATTTCTACTCCTTTCCTCTGCATGCTTTAAAATTGCCTTACAACATAAGAAAACCCTCATAATGATTCAAATAAGTAACTAATCTGTATGTTTAAGTACATATTTAAAATCTCTGCGCCTGGGTTATGTTGTATATTTGTATGAATAGAAACAATCCATTTTTTAGTTCTGGCCTTTTAATATCTTTAACATGCAGATATCTCCATGAAGAGTAAGAGCCCATAAACTCACATTTTTAATTTGGATAATATTTTTAGCATTTACTTTGATTATAAACTTGTTTCCTCCAAAGATAGCACATGGTGCAGCATATTGTTACTAATCAGAATCCCTCATCAGGTAAGTCAGAACGAGTCTGGGAAGCAGATGAGTCTTGTGTGGCAGAGCACTTCCACCTCTTAGGTCTAGGTGGGACTCCTTGTGATAAGCTCTGAACTTGGACAGGTTACAAGTTACTTAAGCTCCATATGCCTTTTTGTAATCTGTACAGTTGAAATAAAACTTCCACATAAAGATTTTGTGAGGGTTCAATGGGTTTGACATCAGTAACATAAAGGGAGAAAATGTTACTATAACTCCCATAGCCAATTGTGCTTGTCAAAGAGTGCTTATCATAATTCATTTTAGTAAAACTAAATCTCTGTTCTTCTATTTACAGATACAGCTAGGAAAGGTGGGGGGGGGAAGGAAACAAAGGCTGAAAACACTGGTCAGTGCCGCTAAATTTAAGATCTGAAGCAGGGAGATAGCACATTTTTAATAAAGAATCAGATATAATAGCTATTAAACATTCCAGGAGATAAAGTAGAGGGATTAAAGGTTGTTTAAGACAAGGATGTTTAATATTCTATTCTATTCTGTTTCTGTTATTGCAATGTAACTGAGTTTTCAATTCCCAAGCCTTCCTTAGCTTGCTACACAAACCAAGACTCTGTGTAAATAGTTTGAGAGGAAATCAAGTGAAGGAGCAGAGTTCCATCCCTGGCTTTGTATGAAGCAGAAAGAACAGCTACAGAGATAAACAATATCAAACACTCAGGAGTATGAACCTGGGGCTAGTTCCTGTTGAACACAAGCCCCAGGGAAGTACATTGAACTTCTTAGAGTATAGATGCTTCCATCCATAATGTTTAGACCCCAAACTGAGAGAATTGAGTTATAGATGGAATAATACATAAATTACTTAGTGAAGTGGCTGATATAAACATTCTCTCTCTCTCTCTCTCTCTCTCTCTCTCTCTGGATGGATGGATGGATGGATAGATAGATAGATAGATAGATAGATACACACATACATGTATACATAAATATACAATTGAGCCTAATTATTCATGGACTCCATATTTTCAAATTCACTAACTTACTCAAATTTATTGTAGGCCCAAATCAATACTTGTGGCATTTTTGCAATCACTTGTGGACATGCACAGAACAACACAAAAATTGATTCACCCAGTGAATACATTCCCAGCCTAGGATGAACAAGGTAATGTTCTGCCTTCTTGTTTCATCCCTCATACTATAAATAAATATCCTTGTGTACTTTATTTAGTGTTATATTTTTTTGTATTTGTATTAGCGTTATGTATTTTAGTGTTGTTTGTTTTTTGTTAGTTATTTTTATTTTGATATCACTGTTTAAATGGCCCCCAAGCAGTGCTGAACTGTTGTCTAGTATATCTAAGCAAAGAAGTCTGTAATGTTTTCTAGACTTGACAAAGAAAATATATGTGTTAGATAAGTGTTGTCCATTTCTGAGTCATAGTGCTGTTGGCCATGATTTCAGTGTTAAAGAGTCAATATATATTAACTAAGGTCTGCATTGAGGCACTGCAACACAACCTGATATTAACCACCCAGGGTCCAGCATCATGCTCCACAGATTAAAGGGTGGTCCCCAACAACACTGCTCTTACTTCAGACCCCACCCACAAGTTTGGGTGCACATATGTGGAAATCAACAAGAGTAACTTCAGAAATTTGGCAGAGTGGATGGCCATGAGCCAGGCGCTATCTTTGACAACCTAGAGAGCTGTGAATAGATACTGGTAGTAAAGAGGGAAAACAGGGAGTTCACAGAAGTTTGCTTTTGTTTTGTTTTGTTTAAGGAAGGATGCATGAATAATAACAATTCCAGAAATGGCTAAAGAATACCTATCACCTCCTGGCCTAAAGGTATATAGGTTTGAAGACAAAGCAGTCATCAGTTACTTCAATGCCTTCTTCTGAAAAAATAAGGAGGTGTGCAGTGTTTTTGGAAGGATTACTATAAACAGTTTAAGAATGTTGTAATACTGGAGGTTACTTGTAGATTTGCTGTGTGGAAGCTTTTAATATGTTGTCTGCAATCCATGGCAGTGAGTATCATATTTATAAAGGGTCAAATATTAAAGCCCTATTATAAAAGCAAAGTGTCTACAAAAGATGTGAAGAAAAAAATAAAAATTAAACATCCAGGAAAAGCTACATAGCATATGTTTGCATAGATATTGTGCATGAGTCTGATTAATCATCCTACTGACACAAATCACCATAAACCTAGAAACTGGTAATTAGGGATAAGCCCCTAGACTGCTTTGAATAAGTAAAGTACAAGGTGCTAGATGTCATTGTTGAAAAAAATTTTAATATTTATTTATTTTGAGAGAGAGAGAGTGAGAGAGAGAGAGCAAGTGAGCATGAGTGGGGGATGGGCAGAGAGAGAGGAAGGCACAGAATCCAAAGCAGGTTCCAGGCTCTGAGCTGTCAGTACAGAGCCCAACACAGGGCTCAAACTCACAAACCATGAGATTATGACCTGAGCCAAAGTCAGACACTTAACCGACTGAGCCACCCAGGCTCCCCTAGATGTCATTCTTAAAATAAGGTATATGAATTTCATTTTCCCTAAGAAACAATTTTAGAACAAATTAAAAGGGTAAAAACCATAACAGTATCCCCTATTGGGAAAATAAATGGAAAATACAGAGGAAAAGGAAATTATGAAGTAAGCAGATATTCTTTTTCTTGGGAGAGAGAGAGAGAGGGAGAGAGAGAGAGTTGGGGAAAAGGAGAGAGTGAGAATCTTAAGCAGGCTCCATGCTCATCACAGAGCCCAACACTAGGCTCAATCCCATGACCCTGGGATTATGACTAGAGCCAAAATCAAGAGTTAGACCAACTGAGCCACCTATGTGCCCCAGTAAATAGACATCCTTCCTCAGATTTTTAACCTTTACTGATGTTGTTACACTGCTAATAGAAAAATATAGTAGTGAAAAAATGGAAATTAACAAATTGATGTGCAACTCTAATTTACAAAAACTAAACTCCAGCTAAACTGACAATAAAACAATACATTCAAGGTTCAAATAGTATTTTAGAAATAAGTAGCTCCTGCATCTAAAAACTGAGCTGAGTATTTAAGATGGATGAGGAATATGGAGGCCCTGAGCTTGTCTCCTCCCTGCAACACAGCCAGGTCAGCATCAAACCGTTTTGAACCACTAGGAAATTGATTTGAGAATTAACCACAACATCTACATAATTTGATCCAAAGAACTTGGCAGGTATGTGGTGAGGAGAGGTGAATGGGGGAAGGGGGGAGAAAATTGAGAAGGGTAGGGACTCACAGAAGGCAGGGAGCCATTTTTTGCATAGAGAGGAAGGAGAAAGAGAGAAAAAGGGATAGAGTGCTGCATGTCTGGATCATGCAAGAAAAGCACTCCTCCTGAAAGTATCAGAAGAGAAAGATTGAAAACCTCCCAGCCAACTGGACAAGAAATTGTTCCCCAAAATCACTGACAAGGAAAAGGAGAGAGTTTCAATACCACCAGGATTCTATGAACAGTGGAGTGCAGAGACTGAAGTTCCGGAGCTCAGTACCTGGCGGTGCTCTGGTGAGGAAATGTGGTGAATTTCCAGGAGCAGGCAGCTGAGTCTGAAGGGCCCATGTGCCACAAGGGGAAAAACCATTCCCCTGCTTGGGGAGCATTTGGTAGAGACCATAGGGCCTCCCTGCCGGAGTCCAGCTCCAGCAGGTCCAGGGGTTCCCAAAGGATGAACGGTGTCGGCGAAAAAGTGAAAATAAAACAAAACAAAAATAAAAATAAAAAACTAAAATAAAAATCTACAATAAAAAACTAAAATAAAAAGCTAAAATAAAAATGGACACAGACAACAGCAGTGTGTTGAACTCGCCAACTTATTGTAGCAAGCATGGCATTATATTTGCTAGTGATTTCCTTGTAACATATGTCATCTATGTTTTTCTAACATTACCCATTTCTAAAATTATTCCTTTGTATAATCACCCAATAAGGAATAACATGATTGTTTTGTCATAACGTTCCCTCCTGCCCTTTGTTTATTGATTAATTTTTTTATTGTTTTTATTATGTGTCTATGTTTATCTATAATTTATAAAGTATTTGCTTTGCTGTTTTCATGAAAGGTCATTTATCTCTCAACACCTCAAGTGGAACAGTTACAGGGACATGACCTCTTAGTTGTTTCCCTGAACCATTCGTGGTTTTGAAGAACAAAAGTGTTCGCCTGGGTCTGAGGTGCCAGGAAGGGGGCCAAGAAGGCCACACCTTATACATTCTCACACCTTAGAAACCCACAACTTATACATTAGCAGAGAGACAATGCACCTAGGAACCAATAATGAACCACTCTGTAGCTTAACTGACTAGGTTCAGTCATCATCTGGAATGCCTCCTGGGGGCCAAGTGGGCCTAGGGGTCAGAGTGACCTGTGTCCATAGATACACTCCTTAGGTACCAGAGTGGGGCTTTCAAATCCATATGTCTCTCCTATACAGGCCCTCTTTGCTGGCAAAGGTATGAGGCTATCCTTTCTGTAAGTAGAGGACTCTCCATAGGGGATGGCAAGGGTTAAACGTAAGGCCGCACAATTTCTTACAGAGCCTTATTTTCCCTAATGGTTCTTTTCACAGGGGGCCTGCCAAGGACAATTCCCCAACAGACAATACCCCAGGTAGTTTTAAGGCCAAATTACCTAAAAGAGGGAGTACAAGAAGCTTCACTGTCGGCGGGCTGCCTTGTAGTCACCAATCCGTCCACGGCCTGGGCTTTGCCACTGAGGCTGGGATAGCTCGGCTTCCAGCACCTCCCTACAGGCAAAAGTCTTGGCAGACCCCAGAGAGCAGCTATATTTGCAGATATTGGGACAAAGATGTCAGAATGCAGCAAAACTTAGTGCTGTGTGTTGTGATTTACCATAAATTCGGAGACTCTCCTGCTGCTGCGCCATCACATGAACATTTTCTGGAGCAATCCAGCACCCAGCCATTGCTCGTGAGACCTTCCCCCAGAGAATCAGTGTGGGTCTAAGCCATGGGGGTGTCTGAAGTGTGAGGTTTTGAAACATAGCCCCATCTGAAATAAAACTCTGGAGGGAGGTGCTGCCTGGCATGCAAACAGCTTAGACACAGACAGAAAAGAGCAAAACTTTTTTATTCTATTTATTTTCTTTAGTTTTTTATTCTATTTTATTATTTAAAATTTTTTCACGTGTTTATTTTATTTATTTATTTATATTTTTTAATATGAAATTTATTGTCAAATTGGTTTCCATACAACACCCAGTGCTCATCCCAAAAGATGCCCTCCTCAATACCCATCACCCACCCTCCCCTACCCCCACCCCCCATCAACCCTCAGTTTGTTCTCAGTTTTTAAGAGTCTCATGCTTTGGCTCTCTCCCTCTCTAACCTCTTTTTTTTTCTTCCCCTCCCTCATGGACTTCTGTTAAGTTTCTCAGGACCCACATAAGAGTGAAAACATATGGTATCTTTCTCTGTATGGCTTATTTCACTTAGCATAACACTCTCCAGATCCATCCATGTTGCTACAAAAGGCTATATTTCATTCTTTCTCATTGGCACAAGTATTCCATTGTGTATAGAAGCCACAGTTTCTTTATCCATTCATCAGTTGATGGACATTTAGGCTCTCTCCATAACCTGGCTATTGTTGAGAGTGCTGCTATAAACATTGGGGTACAAGTGCCCCTATGCATCAGCACTCCTGTATCCCTTGGCTAAATTTCTAGCAGTGCTATTGCTGGGTCATAGGGTAGATCTACTTTTTATTATTTAAAAATTTTAAAAATTATTTATTTCAACTTTTTTTCCTTTCATTTTCCCCCCTCTTTGCTATCAGGTTTCTCTCAACAAGAAGACTAGGGTTTAGCTTCCTTTATTTTATTCTTTTGGTTTTCTTTTTAATTTTTTTCTTTTTACTTTTTCTTTTATTTTTAAATTTTTTTCTTCCTCCAAAATGACAAGATAGAGGAATTCACCCAAAAGAAAGAACAGGAAGAAATGATGGCCTGGGATTTAATCAACACAGATATAAGTAAGATGTCTGAGCTAGAATTTAAAACCACTATTATAAGAATACTAGCTGGGGTTGAAGAAAGCATAGAAGACATCAGAGAATCGCTTTTTGCAGATATAAAATAATTAAAATCTAGTCAGGTGGAAATTAAAAATGTTATAACTGAGATGTAATTTTGGATGGCTGCCATGATGGCAAGGATGAATGAAGCAGAGCAGTGAATCAGTGATATAGAATGTAAAATTATGGAAAATAATGAAGCTGAAAAAAAGGAGGGAAACAAAAGAAAATGATCATGATACAAGACTGAGAGAATACAGTGACTTATTAAAGGGAAATAACATTTGTATCATAGGATTCCCAAAAGATGAAGAGAGAGATAAAAGGGACAGAAGTTTTAGGTGAGCAAATTACAACTGAAAGCTTACCTAATTTGGGGAAGGGCACAAACTTCAAAATCCAAGAATCACAAAGAACTCCCATTAGATTCAGAAAACAGACCATCACCAAGGCATATCATAGTAAAATTCACAAAATACACAGACAAGGAAAGAATCATGAAAGCAGAAAGGGAATAGAAGTCCTTAACCTAAAAGAGAAGACAAATCAGGTTTGAAGCAGATATTTCCACAGAAACTTGGCAGGCCAGAGGGAATGGCAGGATATATTCAACAGGCTGAATTAGAAAACCATGTCGCCAAGAATTATTTATCCAGCAAGGCTGTCGTTTAGAATAGAAGGAGAGATAAAGAGTTTCCCAGACAGGCAAAAACTAAAGGAGTTTGTGACCACTGAACCAGACCTACAAGAAATTTTAAGGGGGATTGTCGAGTGGAGAAAATGAAAACAAAATGAAACAAAAGACCAAAAGCAACAAAGACTAGAAAGGACCAAAATCACCAACTGTATAGGAGACACAGTGACACTAAATATATATCTTTCAATAATCACTCTGAATGTAAATGGACTAAATGTTTCAATTAAAAAGGCATATGATATCAGAATGAATTAAGGAAAAAAACAGGATCTAACTATATGCTCCCTACAAAAGACTCATTGTAGACCTAAAGACTCCTGTAGAGTTAAATTGAGGGGATGGAAAACCATATATCATGCTAATGGTCATCAAAAGAAAGCCCAAGTAGCCATACTTATATCAGACAAACTAGATTTTTTTTAAAAGATTGTAACAAGAGATGAAGCAGGGTACTATATCATAATGAAGGGGTCTATCCACCAAGAGGATCTAACCTTTGTAAATATTTATTATCCCAACCAGGAGCACCCAAATATATAAATCAGTCACTAACAAACATAAAGAAACTCATTGATAATGATGGAAAAATAGTAGTAGACTTTAACACCCCACTTACAACAATAGATGTATCATATAAGTAGAAAATCAACAGGGAAACAGACTTTGAATGCCACTCTAGACAAGATGGAATTAACAGGTATATTGAGAACATTTCACCCTAAAGATGCAGAAGATGAGCACTCTTCTCAAGTGTACACGGAACGTTCTCTAGAATAGATAACATACTGTGTCACAAATCAGCCCTCAACAAGTACAAAAAGATCGAGATCATACCATGGGTTTTTTCAGACCACAACACTATGAAACCTGAAATCAACCACAAAAAAAATTTGGAAGGACCACGAATACTTGGAGGTTAAAGAACATCCTATTAAAGAGTGAATGGGCCAACCAAGAATTAAAGAGAAAATAAAAAAGTACATGGAAGCCAATGAAAATGAAAACACAACAGTCCAAAACTTTTGGCATGCAGCAAAGGGGGTCATAAGAGGGAAGTATATAGCAATCCAGGCCTTCCTTCCTAAAGAAGAAAGAAATGTCTCAAATGAACAACTAATATTACACCTAAAAAATCTGGAAAAAGAACAGTCAGCAAATAAAGGCACAAACCAGCAGAATAAGGGAAATAGTAAAAATTAGAGCAGAAATAAGTGATATCAAAATAATAATTTTTTTAAAAAGTAGAAGATATCAATGAAACAAGGAGCTGTTTTTTTTGAAAGAAAGAAGTAACAAAAGTAGCCAGGTTTATCAAAAAGCAATAGGAAAGGACCCAAATAAATAAAATCACAAATGAAAGCGGAGAGATCACAACCAACACTGCAGAAAAACAAAGAATAATGAGATAATACTATGAGCAATTATATGCCAAAAAATTGGGCAATCTGGAAGAAAAGGATAAATTCCTAGAAACATAAACTACCAAAACTGAAAGAGGAAGAAATAGAAAATTTGAATAGAACCATAACCAGTAAATAAATTTAATCAGTAATAAAAAAAAATCTCCCAACAAACAAGAGTCCAGGTCCAGATGGCTTCCTAGAGGAATTCTACCAAACCATTAAAGAAGAGTTAATGCCTATTTTTTTGAAGCTGTTTCAACAAACAGAAATGGAAAGTAAACTTCTAAACTCATTCTGTGAGACCAGCATTACCTTGATTCCAAAACCAGATAAAGACCCCACTAAAAAGGAGAATTACAGACAAATTTCCCTAATGAACATGGATGCAAAATTCTCAACAAGATACTAGCAAATTGAATCCAACAATACAGTAAAAGAATTATTTACCACCAGGTAATTACCAGGATTTATTCCTGGGCTGCAGGGGTGGTCCAGTATCTGCAAGCCAATCAACGTGATACACCACATTAAGAAAAGAAAGGATAAAAACCACATGATCCTCTCAATAGAAGCAGAAAAATAATTTGACAAAATACAGCATCCTTTCCTGATAAAAAACCCTCAAGAAAGTAGGGTAAGAAGGAACATACCTGCAATCACCCACCTACCCCCTGCCTTCCTGCACTCACCCACTTGTCCCAATGCATACACTGGCCTGCCCACCTGCACACACCCACCTGTCCCATTGCATGTACCCAAACATCTTCATTCCCCCTGCAGGCACCGACCTTCCTCTGCATGCACCCACCTGTCTCCCTTGACCCTCTGTAAGCACTCCTCTACAAGCACCCACCTGCCCCTGTATGTATCCATCGCCTCACCTTCAAACACCCACCTGCCTCCTGTGTGCACTCACCTTGCTTCACTCCTCTGGACTCACCCACCTTCCCCCCTATGCATACCCATCTGCCCACTTTTATGCACCCATCTGCCCCCCTGCCCCTGTGCAAGCACCCACCTACTCCTGCATGCACCCACCTAACCCTAACCCACCTTCCCCTGTGGCCCTGCTGAACACACCCACCTGCTTCATTGTACGCGCCCACTTGCCCCTTGCACACATCCGTGAGCCCCCCTGCAATCATCCACCTGCACCCTGCCCCCATACATGCACCCAACTGCCTCAGTCCTTCTGCACACACCCACCTGCCCCCCCATGCACTCACAGTCCTTCCTCTCCCTGCATGCACCCACTGGCCCGCCTGCATGCACCCCCCTGCCCCTCTGCACACACCCAGGGGCCGCTATTCCACATCTTCCTCTAGGAATCCCTTGCCCCAGTTACAGGGAAAAGATGAGGCTAAGCAGTCCTGGGGACACCTGGTTCAGCTGGAGGAAAATCCCAGGGCACCACCTCCCAGGGAGGAAGAAGGAGAGCCTAGGCCTGCAGCAGGTGTGGCCAAGCCCCTGATGCACCTGAGAGGCTGCACGCACGACACAACTGGAGCCAGGGAAGCTCTCATCTAAGTTGGAACATGAAGAGTAGAGTTTCTCTCAGGATCTCCCTGGATTCAGGTCCTACGTTGCTGGAGGTTTGTCTCAGGGGAAAGCCCGTGAGTGGAACTTCTGACTTGTCCTCTAATGTCCTCCTTGGAGGGAAGGTCTGCATGGGTGACGAGGTCCCTGGTGGTGGGCGGCTTTGGGGCCTCCAGGCGGGCACTGCTCTGCCCTCAGTGGTGTCCTGCTCTGCTCCCATCTCCATTCTCCAAGTGTCCGTGAAACAAGCAGGGAAATGAAATTGCTGGTGAAGAGGCTGCCTCCCTTTACTTGCTTGGAACTGTCAGGCCTGATGCTCATGGGATCACTAATGTCTGGTCATCACCTGCCCTCACTCTGTGACAATGGCTTTTCTTGTGACCTTCTTTACTATTCCTGAGACTTTCACTCACTGTACAACCATGATTGATTTAAAGATCACAGAGGGCTCTAATCTGGGCAGTTTTTCTATGTGGCTTCTATAATTTAATATGTTTTCAGTCTGCATTCATGTTGTGATGTGTTTTAGTACTTCAGTCATGACTTTAATTGTGGTTCAATTTACAAAACATAATAGTGACCATTTAAAAGATTTTAGGTCTACAGTGTATGACACTAAGTATATTCCCATGTGCACACATCACCACCTTCCACCTTGACAATGTTGAAATTTTTACCTAGTGAAAGTCTGTGTATATTAAACATTAACTCCCCTTTCCCTTTCCCCTCTGCTTGCAACTATATTTTACTTTTTGTAAGTGAATTTGATTATTTTGGATACCCCAAACAAGTACTATCTTATAATACTCTTTTCTGTGATTATATTATTACCTTTGTCATAGTGAATTGAAGGTTCATCCATATTGTGATATGAATCCGTACTATACTCATTTGCATGGCTGAATAATATTCCATTGTGTATATATCACCCATTCATCCTTCAATGGACCTTTGGTCGGTTTAGCCTTTTGACTATTGTGCATAATGGCTCTATGAATTGGGGGGAAGAAATGCAGATTGAGTCCCTGCTTTCAAATATTTGGGGTATATACCGTGAGGTCTAATAGCTAATTCTACTTTTAAGACTTTGAGGAACCATCATTCGGTTTTCCCAAGCAGCTGTATAATTTTACTTCATTCCTTGATGTGTTGGAAGAATATTTCAGTTTATGGATCCACTCCATGTTGTATATTCATTTACACTTTGTTTGCATATTTTGTACCATTTTCTGATTGTGAATAGTGTTGCTATGAATATTTATATTGGTTTTGTTTATGATTATGGTTCTGGTCCATAATGTGTGGATCACAGTTATGGTTTATTCCTATGACTTAGAGTATCCAGTTAGAGTTCATGGTGTATGGTTTATAGGCTATGGCTTTATGATTCTATTGTTTAATGGTGTATGGTTATGGGTTTATGATACACGCTTTTTGGTTACACACCCTATGATTTGGATGTTCTAATGTGAGGAGGTGGAAAGAAGAAGGAATGAGCATTATTGGATTTGAGGCAAAATGTTTTTGAGGAGTGGATGATGGGATGAGCTGGTGTGTGTTTGTGGGGGGAGGGTTTAAGAGGTTCTTTGGGTGGTCTCTGGGGGCTAGTTGGTTCAGAATTTGGAGGGTGATGGTTTAAGGGTGAATGAGTGAGGGTTTGAGAGGGTGCTTTTTTAGGTGGCGACAGAATTGGGTGTATGTGTAGAAGGTTTTGAGGATGAGTGCTTATTAGTTGAGAGATTAGAGGGATCAGCTGGCAATGGTTTGGAGAATGAGAGTTTAGGAGATGAAGATAAGAGTGAGAATTGAGTCACTAGAGATAATGGTTAATGAGTTTAGGCTGGGGCACAAGATCCAAGGAGAGCCCTGTTGGCCAGAAGATTCATTAGGGAGAGCACTAGACTCAGTAATGGAGTTTATGGGTTCCAACATAGAGGTAGAAGAACTTGAGAGAGCTAGGGTTTAGGATCAGGGTACATTCTGAATTCAGATATGTGGTTTGCAAATATTTTCTCACAGTTTGTGCTTGTCTTTTGGTTCTTTGAACAAGGATTATCAGAGTAGAAGTTTTAATTTTATAAAGTCCATGTTATCAATTTTTCTCTTTTTTGGATTGGTCTTTCTGTTTGTGTTTTATTTTTTTTTAATGTTAATTTATTTTGAGAGATCAGCACTGTCTGCACAGAGCCCAATGTGGGATTGCAATCGTGTGATCAACGACCTGAGTGGAAATTAAAAGTCAGACACTTAACTGACTGAGCCACCCAGGTGCTGCTTGTGTTTCTATTTTATTTTATTATTGTATGTATTTATGTATGTATGTACATACATATGGTGCAAAAAGGTGATTTTATTGAAGCACGGGGACAGGACCCGTGGACAGCAAGTGATGCCCATGTACCATGAGGAGACTGGTTATATACTATGGAGTTGGGGGAGGTAAAGTCAATGGGAAGTTTCCAAAGAAGTTTTCATATGCTAAAGAAGACTCATAGAATACTGGAAGCCTAGCTATTGTCAAGCTAAGGATGATTTTCCCCCTAGCAAAGCCTTAGCATTCAGACAGTAGGGAGTTCCTGGGGAAATATTTTACTCTGCCAGCCTCAAGTATTTGCCAATGGGCTGCAGGTTATAAGGAAATATAATTTTATCTGTCATTTCCTGCTGCCTTTGTTTCCCACATCATTTCCTCCTGAGCAATTTTGACCCTAAAATCTTTAAGGTTCCTGAGGGGGGAAGGTCTTCTCTTCTGTAACTTCTTTCTGCTGAATAGGGGCATAGTGATGTCCCTACCTGTGGGTCAACATTGGTCAGTTGGGGTATTTATATGTTAGAGTTACCAAAGGCAGAGGCAGACAATTCAAGATAGACAACATATATGAACCTCCTTGAGTAGAGAGGATCATCTGTCTTCTAGAAGTTATGGCTGTGAAGGAGTCTTGGCACCTTTCCTTGGCTTCCTCAGGACCCGCTGTGGAGGATTCCAGAGGAATCCTGTCCACAGGCACAGGTCAGGAACCCAGTCTCCTCAGGACCAGAGGCGGGAGAAGCAGGTGAGGAGGAAGAGAGACCTGGGGAGGAGGAGCTTCCTTAGCAGGGATGCTGAGTGGGTCCGCGTTCTGGGACCCCCTAGGGGAAGGGTCTGCTGGGCTTCCTGCGCAGAGACATTGTCACCCCAGAGGGGTTGTGCGCCAGGCTGTCAGGTCTTCCCTCTCTGGGCTCTGTGGCCACGGGGCCGTGGGGCCGCGGGGCGCGCATACGTCTTTCTGCTCCGTGCCTACTCGCTTCCTGCCGCGTCCTCAAGCGGTTCGTGGTCTGGTCGCAAATGCCTGGGCGGTGCTCGCGCTCCCGCCGCTCTGGCCTGGCAAGGTCCTTCCCACCTCCGCGCGTGGGTCCTATGTCTGCCCCGCCTCTGCGATGGCGTCGTGGGGAGTTCAGTGTCAATGGCCCCCGATTTGCAGATCGCTCCGGGCAGGACAGACATTGTCACAGGATCGATTCCTCCACGTGCAGGAGCACAGAGTAGCTTTCCATCCCTGTGCGTCTTCATCCATTTCTGTCCCCAATGTCCTGTCCTCAGAGAGCAGGTCTGTCACCTCCTTGCTTAAATTTCCTCCTGGGCACTTCGTTCCTTCTATTGCGGTTGTAAATGGGACCGTCTCTTCATTTTGCTTTCTGATGGCTCATCATGAGTGTGTAGATGTGCACGTGGTGTTTGTGTATTGATCTCATATGCTCCGAGTGTACTTATTTATTAGTTCTGATAACCTTAAATATAACACTGCCGGTTTTTCTCAGCAAAAATGTGTTCATTTGGGAAGAAGAGAGTATTTGTCCTCCTGTGACTGGTGTATTTCACTCAGCAAGAAGACTGCGAGGTTCCGTCCACGTTGTAGCAGGTTGTAGCAGAATTCCCACCCTTTGTAAGGCTGAGCCATATTCCATTGTGTATAGACCACATTTTGTTTATTTCTCTGTCAGCGGTCACTTGGGTTGCTTCCGTCTTGTGGCTGTTGTGAAGAAGCTGCTATGAACACGGGAACATGCATATCTGCTCAAGGCTTTGCTTTCAATTTCTGGATGTGTGTGTATAGAGGTGGAGTTCTATGTTAACTTTATGAGGAACCCCTATACTATTCTCTACAGCCACACCATGTTACTTTAGTCCTTTATATGACAGAATGATATTGCTGTTTATGGGTCTACCCCAGTTTTTTTACCCATTCACCCACTGATGGGCATTTGCATAGGTTCTACCATTTGGCTATAGTGAACAGTGTGTGCTGCTGTGTATGTTTCTGCCTGTGCTATTTTTTTAAAGTACTGTTTTCAGCTCTTCAGGATACACATCTAGGAGTAGAATTGTTGAGCCAAATGGTAATTCTGTGTTTTTATATTTCTGAAGAAATGGCAAACTATTTTACATATAGTCTCCACCATTTTATGTTAACACAAGCATGGCTTAAGGGTTCCAATTTCTCAACGTCTTTGCCAACATTTATTATTTTGTAGTTTTCTTGACTATAGAAATTTTAGTGCATGTAAAAGGGTATCTAACTATGGTTTAAATCTTCATTTCCATAAGGACTAATGATGTTTAACATCTTTTCATGTCTATTCACAATACATATGATCTCTCTGGGGAAAGGCATATCCAATTCCTTTGTCCATTTTAAAAATTGTGTGTTTTCTTGATAAGTTGTACAAGCTCTTTATATATTCCGTGTAACAGACTCTTACCAGACAAATAATGTGCAAATATTTTCTTCCATTGTAGGTATTGTCTTTTCACTTTTGGGATAGCATCTTTTCATGTACAAAGGTTTTTTAATGTTGAGGAAGCTAATTGGTCTTTCTTTCCTTGCTTGTGCTTTGGTGTCAGCTCTAAGAGCATTGTTAAACTCAATGCTCATGAAGATTTATCCCCATTTATTTCTTCTAGAGTTTACAAGTTTATCTCTTACATTTAAGCTTTTGATCCACTTTGAGTTAATGTTTGTATTTGGTGTGAGGGTAAGGGTCCAATTTCATTCCTGACATGGATGTACAATTGTCTAGCACCCTTTTTTGCAAAGACCATTGCTTCCCCAATGTCATGTTGTCCACCCTTGTCAAAATTCAGTTGACCATATGATGAAAGAGTGTATTTCTGGGTTTTCAATTAAATCCCACTGATCTGTGTATTTCTTTATGGCAGTATCACAATGTTTATTTAGTGTTACTTTGAAGATTTGAAATTGAGAACTATGAGCTTCTATCTATGATTTTTTTGATTGTTTTGTTTATTTTGTGGTCCCTTGATTTTCCATATGACTGTTAGGATGAGCTTGTACATTTCTTCTCAGAGACCTTTATGAATTTTCCCGGGAATCACATTGAAACTACATGTTGCCTTGTGTACTATCACCATATAGCAATAGTACATTTTAGATTGTCTTTAATTTCTTTCTGCAGTGATTTTTACATCTGTACCCAAGTATTTTATTGATGTTGATGTTACCTAAAATGGAATTGTTTTCTTAAATTCTGCTTCATAAGATTCGCTACTAGTGTATACAAATAAGTGGGATATTTGTGCATCAATATTTTGCCCTGTAACTTCCCTGAATTAGGTGACTAACTCCAATCATTTGTTGATTTTTTAGGAGGTTCTTTATATAAGATGATGTCATCTCTGGTTTCTGAATAGATGTAGCTCTACCTTTTCCTTTCACATGTGGATACCTTTTTTCTTTTCTCATCGCTCTGGGTAGAACTGTCAGTACAATATTGAGTAATGAGTGCAAAGCCTTTATGTTGGCCTTGTCCCCAGTATCAGAAGAAACCTTACAGTCTTGAAACTTGAGAATGATGTTTGCTATAGGTTTGTTAAACAAATTACTCTTTATTCTGACTTTCTTGAGTATATATCATGAACTAGCATTGGATTTTCTTTAGAGTTTTTTTTTTTTTTCCGTATCAATGAATGTGATCACATGTTTTCATTTAAAAAATTGTGGTGCATAACAATGCTTGGTTTCAGTGTATTGAATCACCCTTCAATGTCTGGGGTAGACTTGCTTATGGTGTGCAATACTTTTATGTGCTTTGGTTTTATATCGCTGTATTCTCTGGAGGATTCTTAGATCTGTATTTAAGGGACACAGATATGTTTTTCTTTTTTTTTTTCGGGTTTAGTGATGAATTGATGTTATATAGCTGGGAAAGGTATTAGGGTTTAAAGAACTATGGCTGTGTCCAGAATAAGTTATGGGGATGGGATTAGAATGGGTAAAGGTTACAGTCACATTAAGGGTTGTGGTCAAAGAAAAAAGATAAAGTTAGGGGTTAAGGGTCAGAATCTGCATTAAGAACAGGTGAGTAAGATGAGAATCAAGGTGAAAGTCAGGAAATAAACTCAGGGTAAAAGGTCAGGATCAGGGTCAGGATCACAGTGAGAGTTTAGGGGATAGGGTAAGGGTTAGGGTTGGGGTTTAGGGTTAGGGTTAGGGGTTAGGATTAGGGGCTAGGGTTAGAGGTTAGGGCTAGGGGCTAGGGGCTAGGTGCAGGATTAGGATTAGCATTAGGATTTATGTTAAGGGATAGGGTTAAGTTTAGGGGTTAGGAGTTGGAGTTAGGGTTAGGGTTTAGGGTTTGGATTTAGTGTTTGGGATAGGGGATTGGGGTTTAGTGGTTAGGGGTTAGGGAATAGGAGTTAGGGGTGGCATTGAAGTTGGGGATGGGGTTAGGGTAGGAGCTAGGATAGGTGTTGTAGTTCCGGGTTAGGGTGTAGGTTTGTGATTGGGGTGGGGATTAGATGTTAGTATTTAGGGGTTAAGGTTAGGGTTACCATTTGGGTTTGGGTAGGGGTCTGTGTCAAATGTCATCGTCAGGAATAGATTAAGGATAGGGTTTAAGGTTTAGGGTTATGATTACAGTTAGGGTTTATTATTTGGGTTTGGGTTTAGTGTTAAGGTTAGGGTTAGGGGTTAGGGATTAGGCGTTAGGCTTAAGGTTTATGGTTGGTTACTCTTAGTTATAGGTTAGGGGTTAGGGTTGCGGTTTAAGGTTACAGGTTATGGTTTAGGGTATTGTGTAGCCGTTAAGCTTCTTCTTGTGTTTAGGATTAGGTTTACAGTTAGGTTTATGTCCCAGTTGTCTACAGGTGCTGAATCCCCAGCAGTGCAGTGGTCAACCTGGAGGGCTGAGTGGAGGGCGCATGGAAGGCCACCAGTCATGCATAGTGTTTGGTTGTCAGGGCCAGCCTCGTTTGTGCACCATTCTTATGGTCAGGCCTCATGAGTGCCCTAGTGCAGCTCCAGCCAGGATTTGCAAATGACATGGTGATGTTCCACCTTCAATGCCTAGTAATGCTGTACAGCTTCTGGTCCCCGTGGCGTAGTGTTCTCAGACTTAGGAATTGGGTCCACATTGGGAAAGAGCCATAACTAGGGTTAGGTTTTGGTCCCAGGACATCACCAAGGCTGAAGCAACACCAGTCCATTGATCTTCCTGGAGGGCTCAAGTGAGGGCCCATATATGGTTGCTGGTCAGGTGTAAGGTGAGGGTTACAGTTGGGGTGAGGTTTAGGTTGAGTGGTATAGTGCGGGTCGAGGTTAGGGTTAGGGTTAGGACCCAGAGGCTCCAGGCACTGAAAACTCAGCAGGGCAGTGGTGTCAGACGAGGGCTGAGTGGAGGGTACATGGGAGGGTGCAGGTCAGGTTTAGTTGTGGGTGCCAGGATGAGCCTGGGGTATGGGCCACTCTACAGTTTTTCCTCAGCAACCCCCTTGTGCAGCTCCATCTTGGCTATGAAATAACATGGTGATGTTCCCCATTCCTTAACAGGTAATCCTGCATCGCTTATGGGTCCATATGCATGGTGTTCTCATATGTACGATTGGGTCCCCTTTGGGTGGGACCCTTAGCTAAGGTTAGGATTCATTCCAGGGACGTCATGAGGGAAAGTGACACCAGTCCCGTGATCTCCCTGGAATGGTACATTGAGGGCCCATGCATGGGTGCGGGTCAGGTGTAGGGATGGATTAGAGTTGGGGTGAGGTTTAGGTTTGGGGGGTACAGTGAGAAACACGGTAGGGTTAAGGTTAGGTCCCAGGAGGCTCAAGGCGATGAACACCAAGCATTATAGTGCACATTACAGTTTGGGTGAGGTTTAGTTTGAGGTCTACGGTGAGGGTAAGTGTTAGTTTTAGGGTTAGGTGTGAGGAGGCTCCAGGTGCTGAAACCCCATCAGGGCAGTGGTCTCCCCAGAGGTCTAAGTGGAGGGCACATGGGAGAGTGCCGGTCAGGCTTAGTCTTAGGGTGCCAGATCAGCTTCGGATGTGGGCCACTCTTTGGATGGGCCTCAACAATACCCTTGTGCAGCTCCCTGTCTGCTTTGGAAATGACATAGTGATGTTCTGTGTTCCATGCCAAGTAATCCTGCACTGCTTCTGGGCCCCATGTGTGGTGTTCTCAGACTTAGAACTTGGATCCCTATTGGAAGAGAACCTTAGCAAGGGATAGGATTAACCAGAGATGTAGAGAAGGCAGCCACAACACCAGTCCTGAGATCTCTCTGGAGGGCTGAAGTGAGTATCCATGCATGCGTGTGGGTCAGGTGTAGGGTGAGGGTTACAGTTGGGATGACAATTAGGTTGTCAAGGTTAGGGTTAGGGTTTGGTCCCAAAGGCTACAAGCCCTGAAACTCCAGAAATGCAGTGATCTCCCTGGAGGTCTGAGTTGGGGGCACATGGGTGGGTGCCGGTCAGGGCTATTCTTTGAGTGCCAGGGCCAGCATTGAATGAGGGTCACCCTTCAGATGGACTTTAGCAAACCCCTTGTGCAACTCCAACCAGGTTTAGAAATGACAAGGTGCTGTTTCACGTTCCATGCCAAGTAATCCTGGACCATTCTTGGGCCCATGTGTCTGGTGTTCTCAGATGTAGGCACTGGGTTCCCATCAGGACAGATCTTTAGCTAGGTATAGAGTTCAACCAGAGATGTAACCAGGGCAGAAGTGACACCAGTCTCAAGTCTCCCTGAAGGGCTGAAGTGAGAGCCCAAGAGCAGGTGCGGGTCAGGTGTAGGTCAGCGTTACATTTGGGTGAGGGTTCGATGAGGGATAGAAGGAGGGTCACGGTAAGGGTGAGGGTTAGGTTCAGGAGACACCAGGTACTAAACACCAAGCAGTGCAGTGGTCTCTCTAGAGGGCTGAGTGTAGGGCACATGGGAGGTTGTTGGTCAGGCGGTTCCTTTGAGTACCAGGACAAGCCTCCGGTGTGGGCCATTCTTCGGTAGGCCTCAGCAACCCATTTGTGCAGCTGCCTCAGGGCTTTGGAAATTAGCTGGTCATGTTCGACGCAGCATGGCAAGTAATAATGCTCACTTATGGACCCCATTTGTGTGGTGTCCTTGAATTAAGATATGGGTCACCATAGGGAGAGAGCCTACTTCGAGTTGGTGGTCGGTCTATGGACATAAGCTGGGCTGAAGTGACAGCAGTCCTGTAATCTCCCTAGAGATGGTGAGATGAGGGTAAGGGTTAGGGTTAGGATTAGGGTTAGGGTTAGGCCCCAGGAGGACCCAGGCGCTGAACCAACAGCAGTGAAGTAGTCTCCACAAGGGCTGAGTTGAGGGCACAAGGGAGGGTGCCGGTCAGGATCAGTCTTTGGCTTCCAAGGCCACACAAGTCATTGGGCCCCTAGTCAGGGAGGCTACAGGAATCCTCTCAGGCTGCTGCAGCTAGTCCTGGGAAACGACATGGTGAGCTTCCAGGTTCCATGCCGAGTGAGCCTCCACTGCTTCTGGACCCCAGTCGCGTGGTGTTGTCAGATTTGGTATTGAGATCCCAAGGGGAGAGAGCCTTAGCTAGGGTTATGGTTCAGTCCAGAACGTCGCCAGGGCTGAAGCTACTTCAGTCTCGTGATCTCCCTCGAGGGCTGAAGTAAGAGCCCATGGGACGGTGCAGCTCAAGTGTAGGGTTAGGGTTCGAGGCCAGCTTAGGTTTCGGTGGAGGGTTCCAGTTCTGGGTACGTTAGGGTTAGGGTTAGGTCCCAGGAGGCTCCAGTCACTGAACCCACGGCATTGCAGTGGTCTCCCCGAAGGGCTGAGTTGAGTGCATGAGGGAGGGTGCCGGTCAGGATTAGTCTTTGGATTCCAAGGCCACACAACTCTATGGGCCCCTGGTCCTGTAAGCCTCATGAATCCAATCGGCACCTGCAGCCGGGCCTGACAACGACATGGTGAGGTTCCAGGTTTCATACCGAGTGACCCTGTACCGCTTCTGGACCCCAGGCGCATGGTGTTGTCAGACTTCGTTATTGGGTCCACATATGGAGAGAGCCTTAGCTAGGGTTAGGGTTCTGTAAAGGGACATCATGAGGGCCGAAGCAACTCCAGTCTCGTGATATCCCTCGAGGGCTGAAGTGAAGGCCCATGCGTCGGTGCAAGTCGGGTGTAGGGTTAGGGTTGGAGATCGTGTTATGGTTCATTTGAGGGTTCTGGTCAGGTGTAGGGTTAGGGTTAGGGTTAGGTTCCTGGTGGCTCAAGGTGCTGAACCCAGAGCAGTGCAGTGGTCTCCATGAAGGGCTGAGTTGAGGGCACAAGGGAGGGTGCTGGTCAGCATCAGTCTCTGGCTTTCAAGACCACACGACTCTATGGGTCCCTGGTCGGGGAGGTCTCAAGAATCCTCTTGGGCAGCTGCAGCCAGGCCTTGGTAACAACATGGTGAGCTTCCAGGTTCCATGCCTAGTGACCTTGCACCGCTTCTGGACCCCAGGCGCGTGGAGTTGTCAGACTTTGGAATTGGGTCCCCATGGGGAGAGAGCCTTAGCTACGGTTAGGGTTCGGTGCAGGAACGTCGCCATGGCTGAAGTGACTCCAGTCTCTTGATCTCCCTCGAGGGGTGAAGTGAGGGCCCATGCGACGGTGGGGCTCAAGTGTTGGGTTAGGTTTGAGACCGGCATAGGTTTCAGTGGAGAGTTCAGGCTACTGGTAGTATTAGGGTTAGGGTTAGGTCCCTGGAGGCTCCAGGCTCCGAACCCACGGCATTGCAGTGGTGTCCACGAAGGGCTGAGTTGAGGGCACAAGGGAGGGTGCCGGTCAGCATCAGTCTCTGGCTTCCAAGGCCACATGACTCTATGGGCCCCTAGTCGGGGAGGCCTCAGGAATCCTCTCGGGCATCTGCAGCCACCCTGGGAAATGACATGGTCAGCTTCCAGGTTCCATGCCAATTGACCCTGCACCACTTCCGGACCCCAGGCGCGTGGTGTTGTCAGACTTTGGTATTAAGTCCCAATGTGGAGAGAGCCTTAGCTAGTGTTAGGGATCGGTCCAGTGATGTCTCCAGGACCGAAACGACTCCAGTCTCGTTTTCTCCCTCAAGGCCTGAATTGAGGGCACATGCCACAGTGCGGCTCAAGTTCAGGGTTAGGTTTCGAGGCCAGCTTAGGTTTCGGTGGAGGCTTCTGGTTAGGGGTAGGGTTAGGGTTAGGGTTATCTCCCAGGAGGCTCCAGGCTCCGAACCCATGGCAGTGCAGTGGTCTCACTGAAGGCCTGAGTTGAGTGCAAATGGGAGGGTGCCGGTCAGCATCAGTCTCTGGCTTTCACGGCCACACGACTCTATGGGCACCTGTTAGGGAGGTGTCAGGAAATCTCACGGGCAGCTGCAGCCGGCCTTTGAAACGACTTGGTGATCTTCCAGTTTCCATGTTTAGTGACCCTGCACGGATTCCAGACCCCAGGCGCGTGGTGTTGTCAGACTTTGGTATTGGGTCCCATGGAGAGAGAGCCTTAGGTAGGTTTAGGGTTCGGTCCAGGGACAAGGCCAGGGCTGATGCAACTCCAGTCTCATGATCTTTGTCGAGGGCTGAAGTCAGGGACCGTGCGTTGCAGCTCCAGTGCAGGGCCAGGGTTCGAGGCCGGCTTAGGTTTCAGTGGAGGGTTCTGGTTAAGGGTAAAGTTAGAGTTAGTGTTAGGACCCAGGAGGCTCCAGGCACCGAAACCCCGGCAGTGCAGTGGTCTCCACAAAGGGCTGAGTTGAGGACAGAAAGGAGGGTACCCGTCAGTATCAGTCTCTGGCTTCCAAGGCCACACGACTCTATGGGTCCCTGGTCGGGGAGATGTCAGGAATCCTCTCGTGCAGCTGCAGCCGGACCTGGGAAACAACATGGTGAACTTCCAGGTTCCATGCCGAGTGACCCTGCACCGCTTCCGGACCCCAGGTGCGTGCTGTTGTCAGACTTTGGAATTGGGTCCCAATGGGAGAGAGCCTTAGCTAGGGTTAGGGTTCGGTCCAGGCACGTTGCCAGGTCTGAAGCAACTCCAGTCTCGTGATCTCCCTCAAGGGGTGAAATGAGGACACATACGAAGTTGCGGGTCAAGAGTAGGGTTAGGTTTTGAGGCCGCCTTAGGTTTCGGTGGAGGGTGCCGGTAGGGGTATGGTTAGGGTTAGGGTTAGGTCCCAGAGGCTCCAGGCGCCAAACCCACGGCAGTGCAGTGGTCTCCCCGAAGGGCTGAGTTGAAGGCACAAGGGAAGGAGCCGGTCAGCATCAGACTCTGGCTTCCAAGGCCACACAACTCTATGGGCCCCTGGTCGGGGAGGCCTCATGCATCCTCTCGGGAATCTTCAGCCAGCCTGGGAAATGACATGGTCACCTTCCAGGTTACATGCCAAGGACCCTGCACCGCTTCCAGACCCCAGGCGCGTACTATTGTCAGACTTTCGTATTGGGTCCCAATGGGGATAGAGCCTTAGCTAGGGTTAGGGTTCGGTCCAGGGACGTCACCAGGGCTGAAGCGACTCCAGTCTCGTGATCTCCCTCGAGGGCTGAAGTGAGGGCCCATGCGACGGTGCAGCTCCAGTGCAGGGCTAGGGTTCGAGGCCGGCTTAGGTTTCGGTGGAGGTTTCCGCTTAGGGGTAGGGTTAGGGTTAGGGTTATGTCCCAGGAGGCTCCCAGCGCCAAAGCCACGGCAGTGCAGTGCTCTTCCCGAGGGGCTCAGTTGAGCGCACAAGGGAGGGTGCTGGTCAGCATGAGTCTCTGGCTCAAGACCACGCGACTCTATGGGTCCACTGTCTCGGAGATTTCAGGAATCCTCTCGGGCTGCTGCAGTCAGGCCTGGGAAATGACATGGTTAGCTTATAGGTTCTATGCCAAGTGACCCTGCTCCGCTTCCGGACCCCAGGCGCGTGGTGTTGTCAGACTTCGGATTTGGGTCCCCATGGTGAGAGAGCCTTAGCTAGGCTTCGGGTTCGGTCCTTGGACGTCACCAGGGCAGAAGCGGCTCCAGTCTTGTGATCTCCCTCGAGGGCTGAAGTAAGGGCCCATGCGATGGTGCGGCTCAAGTGCAGGGTTAGGGTTCAAGGCCGGCCTAGGTTTCAGTGGAGGGTTCCGTTTAGGGGTAGGGTTAGGGTTAGGGTTAGGTGCCAGGAGGCTTCAGTCGTCAAACCCACGGCAGTGCAGTGGTCTCCCCGAAGGGCTGAGTTGAGGGCACAAGGGAGGGTGCCAGTCAGCATCAGTCTCTGGCTTCCAAGGCCACACGACTCTATGGGCTCCTGGTCAGGGAGGTCTCAGGAATCCTCTTGGGCAGCTGCAGCCGGGCCTGGGAAACAACATGGTGAACTTCCAGGTTCCATGCCGAGTGACCTGCATCGCTTCCGGACCTCAGGCGTGTGGTGTTGTCAGACTTTGGTATTGGGTCCCCATGGGGAGACAGCCTTATCTAGGGTTAGGGTTCGGTCCAGGGACGTCGCCAGGGACGAAGCGACTCCAGCCTCTTGATCTACCTCAATGGCTGAAGTGAGTTCCCATGCGACGGTGCATGTGGCTCAAGTGCAGGGTTAGGTTTCAAGGCCACCTTAGGTTTCAGTGGAGGGTTCCCGTGAGGGGTAGGGTTAGGGTTAGGGTTAGGTCCCAGGAGGCTCCAGGCGCCGAACCCACGGCAGTGCGGTGGTCTCCCCAAAGGGCCGAGTTGAGGGCATAAAGGAGGGTGCCGGTCAGCATCAGTCTCTGGCTTCCAAGGTCACATGACTCTATTGGCCCCTGGTTGTAGAGGCCTCATGCATCCTCTCGGGCATCTGCAGCCAGATTGGGAAATGACATGGTCTGCTTCCAGGTGCCATGCCAAGTTACCTTATACCGCTTCTGGACCTTAGGCATGTGGTGTTGTCAGACTTTGGTATTGGGTCCCCATGGGGAGAGGGCCTTTGCTAGGGTTAGGGTTTGGTCCAGGGATGTCGCTAGGGATGAAGCGACTCGACTCTCATGATCTCCCTCTAGGGCTTAAGTGAGGGCCCATGCGACGGTGCGGCTCAAGTCCAAGGTTAGGTTTTGAGGCCAGGTTAGGTTTCGGTGCAGGGTTCCTGTTAGGGGTAGGATTAGAGTTAGGGTTAGGTCCCAGGAGGCTCCAGGCGCTGAACCCACAGCAGGGCAGTTGTCTCCCCGAGGGGCTGAGTTGAGGGCACAAGGAGGGTCCCGGTCAGGATCATTCTTTGGCTGCCAAGGCCACACAAGTCAATGGACCCCTGTTCGGCGAGGCGTCAGGAATTCTCTGGGGCAGCTGCAGCCGTGCCTGCAGAACGACAAGATGAGCTTCCAGGTTCCATGCCCAGTGAGCCTGCAGCGCTTCTGGACCCCAGGCGCGTGGTGATGTCAGACTCTGGTATTGGGTCCCCATGAGGAGAGAGCCTTAGCTAGGGTTAGGGTTTGGTCCAGGGACGTTGCCAGGGATGAAGCGACTCCAGTCTCTTGATCTACCTCAATGGTTGAAGTGAGTTCCCATGCGACGGTGCGACTCAAGTGCAGGGTTAGGTTTCGAGGCCGCCTTAGGTTTCAGTGGAGGGTTCCCGTGAGGGGTAGGGTTAGGGTTTGGGTTTGGGTTAGGTCCCAGGAGGCTCCAGACTCTGAACTCACAGCAGTGCAGTGGTCTCCCGGAATGGTTGAGTTGAGGGCACAAGGGAGGGTGCTGGTCAGGATCAGTCTTTGGCTTCCAAGGCCATACAAGTCATTGGACCCCTGCTCGGGAGACCTCATGAATCTTCTTGGGCAACTTCAGCCAGTTCCCGGAAACGACATGGTAACCTTCCAGGTTCCATGCCGAGTGAGCCTGCACTGCTTCTGGACCCCAGGCGTGTGGTGTTGTCAGACTTTGTTATTAGGTCCACATGGGGAGAGAGTCTTAGCTAGGGTTAGAGTTAGGTCCAGAGGTGTCACCAGGGCCAAAGCGACTCCAGTCTCATGATCTCCCTCGAGGGCTAAAATGAGGGCCCATGCAATGGTCCAGGTCAGGTGTAGGGTTAGGGTTCGAGATCGGGTTATGTTTCAGTTGAGGGTTGTGGTCAGGGGTGTGTTTAGGGTTGGGGTTGGATCTGAGGAGGCTCCAGTCGCTAGTCCCACAGCAGTATACTGGTCTCCCCGATGGGCTGAGTTGAGGGCACAAGGGAGGGTGCCTGTCAGGATTAGTTCTTTGCTTCTAAGGACACACAACTCTATGGGCCCCTTGTCGGATAACCCTCAATAATCCTCTCGGGCAGCTGCAGCCGGTGGTGGGAAACAACATGGTGAGGTTACAGCTTCCATGCCGAGTGACCTTGCACCATTTCTTGACCCCTGTCCATTCGTGTTGTCATACTTGGGGATTGGGTCCCCATAGGGAGAGAGCCATAGCTAGGGTTAGGGTTCAGTCCAGGGATGTCGCCAGGGCTGAAGTGATCCAGTCTCATGATCTACCTCGAGAGTTGAAGTGAGGGCCCATGCGACGGTGCAGGTCATGTGTAGGGTTGGTTTTCGAAATTGGGTTAGGTTTCGGTTGAGGCTTCTGGTCAGGTGTCAGGTTAGGGTTAGGTTAGGTCCCAGGAGGCTCAGGCACTGAACCAACAGCAGTGCAGTGGTCTCCCCAAAGGGCTCAGTTGAGGGCACAAGGGAGGGTGCCGGTCTGGATTAGTCTTTGCTTCCAAGGCCACACAACTCTATGACCCATGGTTGGGTAGACCTCAAGAATCCACTCGAGCAGCTGCAGCCGGTCCTGGGATACGACATGGTGAGGTTCCAGGTTCCATGCTGAGTGACCCTGCACCGCTTCTGTAGCCCAGGTGCGTGGTGTTGTCAGACTCGAGGATTGGGTCCACATGGGGAGATTGCCTTAGCTAGGGTTAGGGTTCCGTCCAGGGATGTCGCCAGAGCTGAAGTGACTCCAGTCTCGTCATCTCTCTCGAGGGCTGAAGTGAGGGCCCATGCGACGGTGCGCATTAGGTGTAGGGTTAGGGTTCAAGATTGGGTTAGGTTTCGGTTGAGTGTTCTGGTCAGGGGTCAGGTTAGGGTTAGGTTAGGTCCCAAGAGGTTCCAGGTGCTGAACCCTGGTCTCCCCACAGTGCCGTGGTCTCCCCGAAGGGCTGAATTGAGGGCACAAGGGAGGGTGCCGGTCAGGATTAGTCTTTGTCTTCCAAGGCCACACAACTCTGTGGGCTCCTGGTCCTGTAAGCCTCATGAATTCAATCGGGCAGCTGCAGCCTGGCCTGGGAAACAACATGGTGAGGTTGCAGTTTCCAAGCCGAGTGACCCTGCACCACTTCTGGACCCTTGGTGTGTGGTGTTGTCAGACTTGGGCATTGAGTCCCCATGGGGACAGTGCCTTAGCTAGGGATGGCGTTTAGTCCAGGTACATTGCCAGGGTCGAATCGACTCTAATCTCGTGATGTCCCTCAGGGCTGAAGTGAGGGCCCATGTGAGGGTGCAGGTCAGGTGTAGGGTTAGGTTTAGAGGTCGGGTTAGGTTTCAGTGGAGGTTTCTGTCAGGGGTATAGTTAGGGTTAGGGTTAGGTCCCAGGTGATTCCAAGCACTTAACCCACAGCAGTTCAGTGGCCTCCCCATAGGGCTCAGTTGAGGGTACAAGGGAGGGTGCCGGTCAGGATTAGTCTTTGGCTTCCAAGGCCACACAACTCTCTGGCCCCTGGTTGGGTAGGCCTCTCTAATCCTCTCAGGCAGTGGCAGCTGTGCCTGAAAATGACATGGTGAGGTTCCTGGTTCCATGCCGAGTGACTCTGCACTGCTTCTGGACCCCAGGCATGTGGTGTTGTCAGACTTGGAGATTGGATCCCCATGAGAAGAGAGCCTTAGTCTTCGTTACGGTTCAGTTCAGGGAAGTCGTCAGGGCCAAAGCGACTCCAGTCAGGTGATCTCCCTCCAGGGCTAAAGTGAGGGCCCCTGCGATGGTGCATGTCAGGTGAAGGGTTAGGGTTCCAGATCACGTTAGGTTTCTGTTGAGGGTTCTTGTCAGGGTAGGGTTAGGGTAAGGGTTAGGTCCCAGCAGGCTCCAGGCGCTGAACCCACAAAAGTGTGGTGGTCTCCCCGAAGGGCTGAGTTGAGGGCACAATGGTGGGTGCCGGTCAAGATTAGTTTTTGGCTTCCAAGGGCAGACAACTGCATGGGCCTCCTGTCAGTTAGGCCTCAGGCATCATCTTGGGCATCTGCAGTGGGGCCTGGGAAACGATATGGTTATGTTCCAGGTTCTGTGCCGAGTTTTTCTGCACCGATTCTCGAATCCGTGTGCGTGCTTCTGTCAGACTTGTAATTGGGTCCCCATGGGGAGAGAGTCATATGTAGCGTTAGGTGTCAGTCCATGGACATCACCAGGGCCAAAATGACACCAGTGTTGTGAGTTCTGTGTAGGGCTGTAGTGAGGGTACATCCCTGACTGTAGGTCTGTTGTGGACGTTGTGAGAAATATCTGCTTAGTTGTAGTGTGAGGGTTATGTTTAAGGTTATTTTTAGGGTTTGGGTTAGATCCTGGAGGTTCCTGGCAGTGACACCACAGAACAGTAATTGTCTCCCTGAAGGGCTGAGCAGAGTACACAATGGAGGTTTCCATTAAGGATTTGTCTCTGGGTTCAAGGCAGACAAATATATGGAACGCTGTTCGGGTAGGACTCAGAAATCCTCTGTTGTAGCTACAGTCTCACTTTGGAAATGACATGGTGATGTTCCACGTTCCATGCCGAGTATTTCTGCACCAATTCTAGACCCCGTGTGCGTGCTGTTGTCAGACTTTGGAATTGGGTCCCCATGGTGAGAGACCCTTAGCTAGGTTTAGGGTTCGGTCCAGGGATGTCGCCCAGGGCCGAAGCGACACCAGTGTTGTGAGTCCATGGAGGGCTGAAATGTGGGCTCATGCGCGGCTGTGGGTCTGGTTTAGAGTTAGTGTGATAGAGAGGGTTAGGTGTAAAATGAGGGTTATCGTTAGGATTACAGTTAGGGTTAGGGTTAGGTCCCAGGAGGCTCCAGGCACTGACCCCACAGCAGAGGAGTTGTCTCCCCCAAGGGCTCAGTGGAGTACACAAGGGAGGGTGCCGGTAAGGATTAGTCTTTGGGTTCCAAGGCCAGACAAATGTATGGGCCACCCTTTGGGTAGGCCTCAGGAATCCTCTTGTGCAGCTGCAGTCGTGCTTTGGAAATGACATGGTGATGTTCCACATTCCATGCCGAGTATTTCTGCACCGATTCTCGAACCCATGTGTGTGCTGTTGTCAGACTTTGGAATTGGGTCCCCATGGGGAGAGAGCTTAGCTAGAGTTAGGGTTCGGTCCAGGGACGTCGCCAGGGCCGAAGTGACACCATTCTCGTGAGTTCCATGGAGGGCTGAAATGTGGGCACATGGGCGGGTGTGGGTCTGGTGTAGAGTTAGTGTGAGAGTTTGTGTTAGGTTTAGGTTTAGGGTTAGGGTTACACTTCTGTTTAGGATTAAGATTAGTTCCCAGGAGGTTCCAGGCCTGAATGTAGAGCAGTGCAGTTGTCTCCACGAAGGGCTGACTGGAGTGTAGAAGGGAGGGTACCAGTCAGCATTAGTCTTTGCATTCCAAGTCCAGACATCTATATCTGCACTCTTCGGTAGGTTTCAGGATTCCTCCTGTGCATTGGAAGCCGTGCTTTGGAAATGACATAGTGATGCTCCACATTTCACACAGAATTATCTGGTACCACTTCTCAACCCAGTGTGTGTGCTCTTGTCAGACTGTGGTATTCAGTCCCCATGTGGAGAAAGCCTTAGCTACGTTTAGGGTTCAGGCCAGGGAAATCTCCAGGGCCGAAGTGACACCAGTCCTGTGATCTCCCACATCGATGATGTGAGGGCACATGCATGGTGCGAGTCAGGTTTAGGGTGAGTGTTAAAGATGAGGTGAGGTTTAGGTTCACGTGTATACTGTGGGTCACCGTTAAGATTAGGGTTTGGTCACAGGAGGCTCCTGGCGCTATACCCCCAGTAGGTTAGTTGTCTCCCTGCAGGGCTGAGTAGAGGGGTCTAAGGAGGGTCCCAGTCAGGCTGAGTTTTGGGTGCCAGGGCCACTCCTCGGTTAGACCTCAAGAAGTCCCCTGTGGAGCTCCTTCTGGTCTTTGGAAATGACATTGTGATGTTCCAGGTTCCATGCCAAGTAATCCTCCTCTGCTTCTGGGGCCCATGTCCGTCATGTCCCCAGACTTAGGAATTGGGTCCCCATTAGGAGAAAGCTTTAGCCAAGGTTAAGTTTTGGTCCAGGGACATTGCCAGGACCGAAGCAACACCATTGCCATGATCACCCTGGAGGGCTGAATGAGGGTCCATGCACAGGTGTGGGTCATGTGTAGGGTTAGGTTTGAGTTGGGGTGAGGTTTAGTTTGAGCGGTATGTGTGTGTCACAGTTAAGGTTAGGGTCAGGTCCCAGGAAGCTCTAAGCACTGAAACTCTTGCAGGGTAGTGGTCTCCCCAGAGGATTTTGTGTAGGCCTCATCAGAGCGGGCTGTTCAGGCTTAGTCTTTGTGAGCCAGGGCCAGCCTTGTGTGTGTGCCATCTTCAGTTGGGCCTCATCAACCCCCTTGTGCAGCTCCATGTGGGCATTGGAAATGTCATGATGATGTTCCATGTTCCATGCCAAGTAATCCTGCACCACTTTGGGGCCGTTGTTTGTGGTGTTCTCAGAGATAGGAATTGGGTCCCCATCCAGAGAGATCCTTAACTAGGGTTACTGTTCTGTCCAGGGACTTCACCAGTGTCGATGTGACACCATTCCTTTGTGTCATGTGCGTTGGGTTAGGGTTTGGGATTGGGTTTGGTGTTAGGGGTTAGGGTTATGGTTGGGGTTGGTGTTAGGGGTTAGTGTTAGGGGTTAGAGTTAGGTTTATGCATTAGGGTTTGGTTTAGGGTTATGGTTAGTGTTTAGGGTTATGCTTAGGGGTTAGGGTTTGGAGTAAGAGTTAGGTTTAGGCGTTAGGTTTGGGCTTGGGTTAGGCTTAGGTTTAGGGTTATGGTTTGGGTTTGAGACTTAGGGTTATGGTTAGAATGTAGGGTTAGGGTTAGGTGTTAGAGTTAGTGTTAGGGTTTGTGTTAGGTTTAGGAATAAGGTGAGGGGTAGGTCTAGGACTTTGGTGAGGGTTTTGGGTTAGGGGCTTGGATTAGGGGTTAGCGGTAGGGTTAGTGTTAGAGTGTTATGTTTAGGGTTAGGGTTATTTTTAGGTTTTATAATTTTCGGGTTAGCGGGTAGAGTTGAAGCATTAGGGTTAGTGTTTTAGGGTTAGAGTTATACGGTTAGGGTTAGAGGGTTAGGGCAAGGTTATGGTTAGTTCAGGTTATGTTTACTTTTACGGTTCGATAGGGTTAAGGTTTGGTTTAGACATAGGGATAGAAGCAGCTTTTAGTTTTAGGGTTAGGGTTAGGGTTAGCTGTTAGGTTTGGGTGTTGGGATTTGTGTTAGTGTTAGGGTTAGGACTAGGGCAAGAAGTCGGTCATGTTTGCACTCCCACTTGCAGCGGGAGGATGATCATGCAGGACACCGCCCTCCATCTGGGAGGAATTGCGTTCATTTTTCACCCCTGTCTCTCTGCACTGGAGTTTGTTCTCGCCTCGCCCCATTCCAGTTTGGCTCTGGAGTGTTTCACACCGTCACTCTGCCCTCTCTTGGTATGGTAGGATTTCACGTACTGTCTCATCTATTTTTGGGCCATGGGGTGCATAGTTTTAATCTTTATATCATTAAATCTCCTCTGATTTTAATTGTTTTCTTCATTCTGCTGTTTCGGGTTTTCTTTGTTGTCCTTTTCTGGCTTTTATAGTTATAAGGCTATGGAGTTTACTTCAGGGTTTTTTTTTTTTCTTGAGGCAGACTGTATTGCTATAAACTTCCCTGTGAGAACCCGTTTTCCTGCTTTACAGAAGTTTGGATCGTTGTGTTTTCATTTTCATTTGTTTCCATGTCATTTTGGATTTTGTCTTTGATTTCTTGGTTGAGCCATTTATTGTTTAGTAGCATGTTATTTAACTTCCAAGGTTTTGTGCCTTTTCCAGATTTTTTTTCCTTATTGTAGTCTACTTTCATAGCATTGTGGTCTGAAAAACACATGGTATGACATCGATCGGTTTGATTTTGTTTTGGCTTGTTTTATGACCTAATATTTTATCATGTGTGGGGAATGTTCCATGTGCACATGAAAAGAATGTGTATTGTGCTGTTTTAGGATGGAATGTCTAAAATATGTCCGTAAAGTCCACCTGGTCAACTCTATCATTCAAAGTCACTACTTCCTTGTTGATTTTCTGATGGAATGATCTCTCCATTGATGTCATTGGGGTGTTAAAGTGCCCTACTATGATTGTATGACTATCAATTCTTTACTTTAGTTTTGGACTGTTTCGTGTATTTGGATGCTCTCAGGTTAAGCACATATATGTTTACAATTGTTCTATCTTTTTGTTGGATTGTACCTTTTATTAGTATAGTGTCCTTTGTCTCTTGTTACAGTTTATTTTTAAATCTATTTTGTCTACTGCAGTTTTCTTTTGATACTTTAGTTCTATAACTAGTCTTTTGGAGGTAGGAAATAGATAGGTCCTATATTGTATTCATTCTATCACCCAGTGCCTTTTATTATATATAGAGAGAGCACAGGCATGGGAGGGCGGGTGGGGGGAATGGGGGAAGAGAGAGACAAAGAGAGAGAGAGGGAGAGAGAGAATGAGAATGAGAATGAATCCTCACAAAGTCCCATGCTCAGTGCAGAGCCCAATTGGGGCTCAATCCCATGATCCTGGGATCATAGCCTGAGGTGAAATCAAGAGTCAAAATCTCAAGCGACTGAGCCATCCAGTTGCCCCTATCTGTCACCCAGTGCCTTTGATTTGAGCATTTATTCTGTTACCATTCAAAGTAATTGATAGACATGTACTTGTCCTATTATTACTTGATGTTGGTTGTTTCTGAATTTTTCTGATACTTTCTTTCTCTTTTTTTGGTTTGCTGGGTTTCATCACAATTTCACAGTTGAAATTGCTTGTCTTTATATGCTGCATATGTATTAGTGGTGTTTGGTTTGTGGTTATTATGAGGTTTGTACCTAACCGCTTCTGCATATAGAAGTCTATATTAAGTTGATAGTTGCTTAAGTTTGAACCAGTTCTTTACTCCTCTTCTCCCCGTGTTGTAGCTATGTAGTGTTCCTATTTCAAAACCTTTCATATCATGCATACCTTGACTGATGTTTTACAGATATACTCATTTTTATTGCTTTTGCGTTTCGCACTTCAATATTGTCACTTTAAGTGTTTCTTTTCCACTTAAAGAGTCCCCTTTAACATTTCTTGCAGGGGTGGTTTGTTGGTTGTGAACTCGCTGAGTATTTATTTGGGAACCTCTTGATCTCTCCTCCCATCTGAATGATAGTTTGCTGGATAGACTCTCTTTGGCTGCAGATGTTTTTCATTTAGCACCTTTACAATACCATGCTGATCACTTATGGTTTCAAAGTTTCTTCTGGAAAATATCTGGTGATAACCTTATGGGGTTTCCCTTGTGGGTAAATGTCATCTTTTGTTTTCCTGCTGTGAATTTTTTTCTTTATCAGGACATTTTGCGTTTTAATTACTATATGACTTGGTGTGGATCTGCTTCTGTTGAATATATTGGGGGTTCTTTGTGCCTCCTGCTTCTGGATCTGTTTCCTTCCCTGCATTAGGGAAGTTTTCATCTATTGTGTCTTCAAATAAATTTTCTGGTTCTATTTCTCAGAGTTCTGAGAATGAGAAATAGGACAGAAAAGACCTATTGAAGGTTCTCTGATGAGCCACTGGATTTGCATGCGTGGAGGATAGATTTGGGACTCAAATGAACAACCTACCTTTAACTTCAAAGAACTAGAAAAAAAAAAAACAACAATCTATGTCCAATGTTCTCAAAAGGGAGAAAGTAATCCATATGAGAGTTCAAACCAATGAAACTGAGACCGTGAAGTCAGTAGGAAATATGAAAAAGACCAAGTGGGTTTTCAGAAGAGTGAAACAAAATTGTCAAGACTATACATAGACTACGCTAAGACAGAGAGAGGACCCAATTCAAAAGAATTATAAATAAAAGAGAAGACATTATGTCTTATACCAAAGAAACATAAAGGCGACAAAGAGGCGACCATGGCCAAATTAGATGCCAGCAAACCGCCTACCTAGAAGAAATGGATAGGTTCTTAGAAACATACAACCTACCAAGACTATATCAGGAAGAAATAGAAGGTTTGCACAGACCCATTAAAGGAAGACTGTATCAATACAAGAAGATAACCAATGCAAGTCAATTGAATCAGTAATCGAAGTACTCCCAGGGAAGAAAAGCCCAGGACCAGTTGGATTCACTGGTGACTTTGACCAAACGTTTGTAGAAGAACTAACAGCAGTCGTCTCACTGATTCAAAAGGAATGAACACCACAAAATTCATTTCATGAGACTGGAATTACCTGAACAGAAATCTATAGGCCAGTATCCCCGTGATAAATGTAGATGAATAATTCCCAATAATGTACAGGTAAACCAAATTCAGCAGCGCATTAAAAGGATCATTGACCATGAAGAAGAGTTTTTTTTTTCCCATGCAAAGGATGTTTCAGAAATGCAAATCAATCAATGTGATCTCTCACATAATTGAATGAAAGAAAAGTCAACCAGAAACACGACTCTTAACTATAAATAGCAAAGGGAGGGTTACTAGAAGGGAGGTGGGCAGGGGGATGGGTTAAATGGGTGATGGGCAAAGGAGGGCGCTAGTAGTGAGGATCACTGGGTGTTGTATGTAAGTGATGGATGACTACATTCTATACCTGAAACTAACATTACACTGCATGTTAACCAACTGGAATTTAAATAAAAACTTGAAAAAATAAATACTAAAGAAATACATAAATAAATTTAAACTAAACTAAATAAATACATTTTAAAAAATAAAAAGAAAACTCATGTGATGATGTCAATAAACACAGAAAAAAAGTTCTGAGAAAATTTGGTATCCATTTGTGCTAAAAAAAAAAACTCTTTAAAATTCAGTGTAGAAGGAACATATCTCAACATAAGAAAGGCCATGTATGTGAAGCCCACAGCTAATATCATACTCAACAGTGAAATTGTGAAAGATTTTCCACTAAAATCAGGCACAAGACAAGGATGCCCTAGATATGTGAAGGGGATTGGGTGATGCAGGCTTCTGGTTATGCAATGAATAAATCACAGATAGAAGATATAGCATAGGGAACATAGAGAGTGGTACTGGAATAGTGATGCATGGTGAGAGATGATAGCTACACCTGTGTTAGCGTAGCAGAATGTATACACTTGTCCAATCACTATGTTGTTCATCTGAAACTAATGTAACATAGTGTGTCAGCTATTCCCAAATAACATGTTTTTTTTAACAAGGTAAAGTAATGAAATAAAAAGCTTAATGTAAAAGAACCTGTTAATATCTAATCAAGAAGTGCAGTTAAGTTCCAAAACAGAAAGTCACCATATCAAATTCTGTAGCATTCCTATACACTAACCAAATTATCTAAGAAGTAAAGAAAACAATCCCATTTACAATAGCATCAAAAACAATAAAATTTACAGGAATAAATTTAGCCAAGGAAGTGAAAGATCTCTCTACAGAAAACTATAAAACCTGTGTGCAGGAATGGAAGAAATTCAATTTGGATGAAAGAAACAGGAGAACACACAAGTCAGTGAAAAGCCATCCCATGTCCATCTTTTGGAGGAATTAATATAGATACAATGTCCATACTACCCAAAGCCATCTAGAGATTCAGTGCAATCTCTATCAAGACTCCGATGCAATTTTTATGCAATTAGAAAATCATATCCTAAAATGTATTTGGAACCACAAAAAGACCCCAAGTAGCCAACGCAAGAAAGAACAAAACAGGAGGCAACACACTTCTTGATTTCAAGCTTCATCCTAACACAAGCTTCATTCTAACACACGCTTATGTGTGGCATAAGCACACACACTGGAACAGAAATTGAGAGCCCAAACTAAACCCATGCATGCACAGTCAACTACTATTTGACAAGGGAGTCAAGAATACACAGTGGAGAAGAGTAGTCTCTTGAATAACTGGTGCTGGGAAAATTGGATATTCACATGTATAAGAATAAAGCTTAGCACCGTATGTTACACCACTCCCTAGAGAGTGAAAGGAAGAAACAGAGGAGATGTGGTTAGAGAGAAACAGAGACAAAGAGGAAGTACAAGGAGGAAAGTAGAGACCTGGTCCAGGTATGTGGACGGGGTTAGATGCGCCAGGGGAGAGGGGATGTATGAGGTGGCTCTGAGTGCTGGGGCAGAAAGGGCTTGTATCATGGGCATCAGAGTTCCATGACCCCAAGACTCCAACATCCCTGGGTCCAAGCTCTGCAGAGGCCATTGGAATTGAAAAGATGGGTATCCCTCATTTCTTCTGGAATTGTGAGGCTCAGCCTCACGTTCTGTCATGGAGAGGGATGTCTTGAGGGAGAGTGTGCTGCTCTTTGGCAGGTAAACTCCAGAGCCTGCCCTGTGGGGAGGTGTCCCGGGGCCATCTCCCTCACTGCCCCAGGCCCTGTTGGATTTCCTCCCTCCCCCCCAGCTGGCCTTCCTCAAGTTCTGAACCCAGGCATCAGGCATTGTGTTGCCCGCAGGTCCTGCAGTCTGGACCTGGCAGAGGTGGACTAGTGATATTGATAAAAAAAAATATTTGACAATAAGGTCCATATCCTCCCTCTGGGACTAGCGGTGTGCATCCAAATCGTGGGTTGCTATCCTCCTGTCCACAACCAATCTGAGGATTCCAGAAGGTAGGTGAACCCTTTAAAACACCATAGTCTTCTCTTACATCAAATTCAAAGACATTTTCTTGTCCCAGCTTTCTTTTAATTCTGAAGAGATGGCAATTAGTAATTGAAGGCATAATGGTCCTATAGGAAATTTACCTATATGACTGATGGATATTATTTCATCTATCCATATCCCTAAAGCACATTTCATTGGAAATATTAGCCAAAGGTACATACTGTAAATTCACAACAGATGTGTAGCTCCCTGTAAGTTGCATTCTGACCTTGTCACATATGTCATCAAAGATATTATTAGTGACTTTTCAGATAAGCTCTCAACATCAAGATGGTCATGTTAGAGAATCTGGTATAAATGGAATTTCACAGATTCTAAATGAGGAATGATTTTTCATTTTTAATGTTTCTTTTTTTTTTTTGAGAGAGCCCGAGCTGGGGAAGGGGGAGAGAGTGGGAGACACCAAATCTGAGGCAGGCTCCAGGCTCTGAGCTCTCAGGACAGAGCCTGACGCAGGGCTCAAACTCATGGACTGCAACATCATGACCTGAGTCAAAGTCGGACGCTTAACCGACTAAGCCACCCAAGCGCCCCAGGAATAATAGTTTATTGGCAAAGAAGGAGAAATTAAAGATAGTGTAAACGATGTCTATTTTTAATTGAAATATTGTTCACACATTTGTTGTATTAGTTTTAGGTATACATTGTAGTCATTCCACATGTCTATACATTATGTTGTATTTAACCACAAGTGTAGCTATCATGTGAAAGCATACAACAGTATTATTACCGGATTGACTCCATTCCATTGGCTGTCCCTTGTATCCCTAGGAACTCATTCACTGCATAGCTGGACGCCGGTATCTCTCTCTCAAAGGTGTCCATTCTTTATCTAACCTAAGTATTTTGGTGGTAAACACAATTACCTCTTGTTCAGCATGTGTAAATTGGCGGTCTATTTTTCTGTGAACATTGCTTAAAACATTACAAATGATGTCATTACGTTAATAAATTCGGTTTCATTCTTCACTCACAAGAAAGGAGAAGGAAAAGATTTCTTTGTGTCCCAGGCCCTGTCACTAAAACCCTTCCCAATGTGGAGAACAGGCTTAGTTGCCCAGAGCACCTTCAGTCAGTCTCTCAGCTGAGCAGCCAGGACCTTCAACATTGCGGGAATTCCCACGGTGGCCAGCAGAGAGAGCTGGAACACCACCGACCGGGAGGGGCGGGTTCCTCTGCTGGGTAGTGATGGCCAGCAGAGGGCGCACCATCGGCTTTTCTGACCCAGGGCACCTGAGAGCAGGAAGGGCTTCTATTGCTCCCAGAGGACTCAGGGCCTCTGCCGCTGCCTCAGTACAGAGAGCAGAGCTGCATTTCCAGCAGGTTCTGCCGCCCGCCCCAGGGGAGACGTTGGGAGCTTAGCAGAAACTTAGCATCTCCTGAGTCATCAGAGAGAAGCTGCCTTGTTGTACTGAGTCCTGAGGAGGGGGCGCTGGGTGGCTTCCCTGGACAAGCTGGTTGCTGAGCTGCACAGGCCCTTGCATTTTCTGGGCTGTTCCCGTGTTTCATTCCTCCCCTTCCCGGACAGTATTTGAAAATGACGTATTTTACTAAAGGACTCGTGGATTGCGGGGTCCCACGACATCACCTCATAGATGCAGTCGATGGTTTGTTCCAGATTCAGGCTTGTTTCCGGGAAGAAACCCTGACAGAAATTCAGAAGAACGGGAGCTGCATTCAATTACAATGTGGATACATGAAATGAAATGCTCGTCTCAGCACCTTCTAGAAGAATGAGCTGGGACCCATGTTCCGAGTCCTGCTGGAACCAGAGACCCAGGTAAGGGCACAAACTGTCCCCCACGTCATACATGCTTTTTTAAAAATTTCATGGTTATTTTTCCAACCTAGTGAAGTGATTGAAAACTACAGAAAACCTGGTAGGTACCTGTCATTAACCTTATGTTACCTTTTCATTTAAATGCCAGTGAGTACAGATACAGTGTAATGTTAGTTTCAGGTATACAAAATAGAGCAATACTTCCACACGTCACCCGGTGCTCATCCCAGGTGCACTTCTTAATCCCCATCAGCTGTTTCACCCATTCCCCCACCTCGCTGTGGAACTCCTCAGTTTGTTTCCTGGTTAAGAGTCTGTTTGTTTGTCACTGTCTCCTTCCCCTCCCCCCTTTGCTTTGTTTTATTGCCATGTGTTAGTGAAATCATCGGGTATTTGTCTTTCTCTGACAGGCTTATTTCACCCAGCATAACATTCTCTCGCTCCATCCACCTCATGGCAAATGACAAGATTTCATGTTTTTACGGCTAAATAATATTACATTCCATATACTACATCTCAATTTATTCATCAGTTGATGGATGCTTGGGCAGTTTCCGTAATTTGGCTGTTGTAGAAAATGCTTCTGTAAACATCAGGGTGCATGTATCCCTTTGAAGAATTATTTTTTTATTCTTTGTGTAAATACCTCTTAGTGAAATTGCTGGATCGTAAGGTAGTTCTATTTCCAGTTGTTGTTGTTTTTTGACAAATCTCCATGATGTTTTCCAGAGTGGCTGCACCAGTTTGCATTCCTACCCACAGTGCAAGAGGGTTCCTCTTTCCCCACATCCTTGGCAACACCTGCTGTTTCATCCTTCATTGATTTTAGTCATTCTGACAGATGTGATGTGTTATCTCATTGTACTTTTGAATTGTATTTCCCTGAAGATCAGTATTGTTGAGCATCTGTTCATGTGTCTCTTGGCCATGTGTATGTCTTCCTTGGGAAATGTCTATTCGTGTCTTCTACCCATTTTTAATCTGATTTCTCATTTTTTGGGTGCTGTATAACTTTGTATATTTTGGATACTAACCCTTTATCAGATGTTGTTTGCAAGTATCATTTTGTAGGTGTTTTAGTTTTGTTGATTATTTCCTTGGTGATGGAAGCTTTTTATTTTTACGAAGTCCCATTATTTTTGTTTGTGTTTCCCTTACCTCAGGAGATATATCTACAAAGACGTTTGTACAGGCAATGTCAAATAACATACTACCCTTGTTATCCTCTGGGATTTTTATGGTTTCAGGTTTCACACAGAGGTCTTTATCCATGTTGGATTTATTTTTGTGTATGTTGTAAGAAAGTGGTCCGTTGTTGTTTTGTTTTGTTTTGCAGGTTGCTGTCCAGTTTTTCCAAAACCATATGTTGAGGAGATTTTTTTTAAGTTTATGTATTTATTTTTGAGAGAGAGAGAGAGCATGCAAAAGAGGGGCAGAGAGAAGTGGAGAGAGAGAATCCCATGCATGCTCTGCACTGCCCTGAGATCATGACCTGAGCTGAATCCACAATCACATGCTTTGGTGACTGAGACACCCATGTGTCCCAAGACTATCTTTTTTTTTTTTCCATTGGATAGTCTTTCCTGCTTTGTTGAGAATTAATTGACCATATAGGTGTGAGTTCATTTCTGGGTTTCCATTCTATTCATCTATGCCTCTGTGTTTTGTTGTTGTTGTTGTTGTTGTTGTTGTTTTGCTAGTACCATACTGTTCTGATCAGTACAGCTTTGTAACATAACCTAACGTCTGGAATTGTGATGTCTCCAGCTTTGCTTTTCTTCTTCAACTTTGTTTTGGCTGTTTGGGGACTTTTGTCATTCCATACAAATTTTGAGATTATTTGTTCCAGTTCTGTGACAAATGTTTTTGTTAGTGTGATAGGGATTTCATTACATGTGTAGATTGTTTTGAGGAGTGTAGACATTTTAACAGTATTTTGTTCTTCCCATCCATGAACATGAAATGTATTTCCATTTCTTTGTGTCCTCTTCCATTTTTTTTCATCAGTGTTTCATAGCCTTGAGAGTACAGGTCTTTCACCTCTTTGGTTAGATATATTCCTGGTATCTTGTGGTATTTGTGAACCTGTCAATGGGATTGATCCCTTACTTTCTCTCTCTGTTAATTCATGATTCGTGTATAGAAATGCAATACATTTATGTACATTGATTTCTGTATATTGTGACTTGTTGAATTCATATATCAATTCTAGCAATTTTTAAGGGAGTCTTTCATGTTTTTTATAGAGCACATCATGTCAGTTCCAAATAGCGAAAGTGCTACTTCTTCCTTGCTGATTTGGAGGCCTCTTATTTCTTTTTGTTGTCTGATTGCTGTGGCTAGGATTTCCCATACTATGTGAATAACAGTGGTGACAGGGCTCATCCCTGTCTTGTCCCTGATCTTGGAGGAAAAACTTTCAATATTTCCCCATTGAGGATGAGATTAGCTGTGGGTTTTTCCTAGATGACTTTTATTATGTGCAGGTAGGTTGAGTCTCAATGTACTTTGCTGAGGGTTTTTATCATGAATGGATGTGACATTTTGTCAAATGGTTTTCCTGCATCTGTTGAAAGCATCATATTGTTCTTATCCTTTCTTCTATTACTGTGGTGCATCATGTTGATTGATCTGTGAATGTGGAACCACCCTTGCAGCCTAGGGATACATCCCACTTGATTATGGTAAATGATTCTATTAATGTATTGTTGACTTTAATTTGAAGGTACTTTAATGAGAATTTAGGCATACATAGTCATCAGGCTATTGGTCTGCAGTTTTATTTTAAAAATTTTTAACATTTTTTTAAATGTTTCTTAGAGTACATAAAAGTGGGGGAGGGGCAGAGAGACAGGGAGAGAGAGAATCCTGGCCATGCCCCACACTGTCATGGCAGGGTCCAACATGGGACTCGAATCCATGCACTGCAAGATAATGTCCTAATCCGAAATTAAGAGTTGGACAGTAAACCGACCGAGCCACACAGGCGCCGCTGCAGTTTTCGGTTTTAGTGGAGGCTTTATCTGGTTTTGGTATCAGGGTAATGATGGCCTCATAAGATGAATTTGTAAGTTTTCCTTCTTTTTTATTTTTTATAATAATTCAAGGAGAATACATATTACCTCTTCCTTAAGTGTATGGTAGAACTCATCAATGAAACCATCTGGCCCTGAACTCTTGTGTTGGGGAGAGATTTTTTTTAATTACTGATTTGATTTCTTTCTGTTTTCAGATTTTAGGTATCTTCCTGTTTCAGTTTTGGTAGTTTGTGTGTTTCTAGGAATTTGTCCATTTTTCTCAGTGTCCAATTTGTTGCATATAGTTTTTCAATCTTCTAATTGTATTTTAGTGGTGTTGACTGTTATTTCTCCTTTCTTATTTGTGATTTTATTTATTTGAGTCCTTTCTCTCTTCTTTGTGAAAAGTCTGCCTACGAGGTTTTCATGTTGATTACTGCTTTCAAAGAACCAGCCCCTGGTTTCATTGATTTGGTCTAGTGTCTTTTTGGTTTCTATATTCCTTATTTCTGCCTTAATCTCTATTATTTCTTTCCTTCTGCTGTTCTTTTTCTCATTCCTTTAGTTGTAAGTTAGGATTGTTTGAGATGTTTTTTTGCTCTTTAAGGTAGGCTTGTATTGCTATATACTTCCATCATAGACTGCTTTTGCCGCATTCCAAAGGTTTTTACCAGTGTATTTTCATTTTCATTTGTTTCAGTGTATTTTCTCATTGATTTCCTATTTGACCCATTCATTTAGTAGCATGTTATTTAACCTCCCTTTATTTGTGGCCTTCCCCTCCCCCCCCCTTTTTGTGGTTGACTTCAAGTTTCCTAGCTTTGTGGTCAGAAAAGATGCTTGGTCTGATCTCTGTCATTGGGTACCTCTTGAGGCCTGATTTGTGACCTACAATGTGATCAATTCTGGAGAATGCCCCATGTGCGCTTGAAAAGAATGTGTACTCTGCTGTTTTAGTATGGAGTGTTCTGAATATATCTGTTAAACCCATCTGGTCCAGTGTGTCATTCAAATCCATTGTTTCCTTGTTGATTTTCTGTTTATAGGTTCTGTCCATTGATGTGAGTGATGTGTTAAAGTCTTCTACTATCGTTATATTATTATAAATGAGTTCCTTTATGGTTGTTGCTAAATGTTTTATATACTTGGTGATCGCATATTGGATGCATCAAAATTTACAATCATTGGATATTCTTGTTTGGCTGTCCACTCTAGTATGAGATAGTGTCCATCTTCATCTCTTGTTATAGCTTGTTTGTTTTTTTTTTTAATTTAAGTCTCAGTTGACATACAGTGCATTCTCGGATTCAGGAGTAGATTTCAGTGATTCATCCCTTACATACAACACCTAGTGCTCATCACAACAAGTGCTCTCCTTAATACTCGTCCTCCATCTAGCGCAGCGCTGACCCTTGTCCCTCCATCAACCTTCAGTTTTTTTTCTCTAACATTAAGAGACTCATGTGGTTTGTCACCACTCTTCTCTTTTCCTTCCCCCTTCCCATGTTTTCATGTGCTTTGTTTCTTAAATTCCACATGAGTGAAATCATATATTTGTCTTTCTCTGATTGACATATTTCACTTAGCATAATACATTCTAGCTCCATCCACATCATTACAAATGGCAAGATTTCATTCTTCTTGAAGCTGAGTTATATTTCATTGTATATAAGTATGTATGTATATATGAACATACACATATGTATATATGCATATACATACGTATACACACACACACACACTCACACACACACACCACAACTTCTTTATACCTTCATCAGTTGATGGATACTTGGGCTTTCTCTATAGTTTGGCTACTGTTGATAATGCTGCTATAAATACTGGGTGCATGCAATGTCACTATTAGGTATTTACCCAAAGGGTACCAAAATAGAGTCTCGGTTTTAAAGTTTATTTTGCCTAATATAAGTATTGCTACTGGCTTTCTTTTGACATTATTGGCATGATAAATGTTTCTTCATTCCCTCACTTTAAATCTGCAGGTGACTTAAATCCAAATAAGGCTTTGTAGGCAGCATCTAGATAGGCCTTGTTTTTGTCTGTTTGTTTGCTTTGTCCATTCTGACACCCTATCCAATGTCTTTTCATTGGAGCATTTAGTCCATTTATATTCAGAGTGATTATTGATAGGTATATATTTAGTCCCATTCTACTAGTTGTTTTGTCATTGTTTCTTGATGTTTTCTCTGATCCTCTCTTGTCTGTAACACTTATAGTCTTTCATTTCCACTCAAAGAGCCTGATTTAAATGTTCTTTTCTTTTGACTGGTAGTACATTTCTTTACTTATTTTTAATATTTCTTCTTTTTTAAATTTAAGCCCAAGTTAGTTACCTTATAGTGGAATACAGTTTCAGCAGTAGAATTTAGTGATCCATCAAGTACAAAATATACCCAGTACTCATCCCAAGTGCCGCCCCTAATGCCCATCACCCATTTACACCATACCCCTCTTCAGTAACCCTCCTGGAACCCAGAGTTTCTTCTCTGTATTTAAGAGTCTCTTATTGTTTGACTCCCTCTCTGTTTGTATCTTATTTTTGCTTTCCTTTCACTGTGTTCATCAGTTTTATTAAATTCCACAGATGAGACAAATCATAGGATGTGTGTCTTTCTCCGACATATTTTGCTTAGCATAATTAAGTCCGGTTCCATCCATGTTGTTGCAAATAGCAAGATTTCATTCTTTTTGATTGCCGAGTAATAGTCCATTGTATGAATATACCACATCTTCTTTATCCATTCATCTGTCAATGGTCATTTGGGCTCTTTGCATAATTTAGCTATTGTTGATAATGCTGCTATAAACATTGGAGTGCACGTGCCACTTAGAGTCGGCATTAGTGTATCCTTTGGATAAATAGCTAGTAGTGCAATTGCTGGGTCCTAGTGTTGTTCTATTTTAGTTTTTGTGACGAATCTCCATACTATTTTCCAGAATAGCTACACCAGTTTGCATTCCCACCAGCATTGCAAAAGGGTTCCCTTTCCCTGCATCTGTTGTTTCCTGAGATGTTAATTTTAGCCATTCTGATAGGTGTTAGGGGATATCTCATTGTGGTTTCGATTTGTATTTCAGTGATGACGAGTGAGATTGAGCATCTTTTCATGTGTGACCAATCTGGATGTCATGTTTCTTAAAGTGTCTCTTCATGTCTTCTGCCCATTTCTTAACTGGATTATTTGGTTTTTGAGTGTTGAGTGTGATAAGTTCTTTATAGATTTTGGATACTAACCCTTTATCTGACATGCCACCTGCAAATATCTTCCCCCATTTCATTCAGTTGCCTTTTAGTTTTGCTGATTGTGTCCTCTGCTGTGCAGAAGCTTTTTATGTTGAGGACTCAATAGTTCATTTTGGTTTTTATTGCCCTTGCTTCTGGAGACATGACAAGCGAGAAGTTGCTATAGCCAGGATCAAGGAGGTAGATTGCCTGTTGTCTCCTCTAGTATTTTGATGGTTCCTGACTTATATTTAGATGTTTCATCCATTTCGAGGTGTGTGTGTGTGTGCGTGTGCATGTGTGTGTGTGTGGTTTAAGAAGAGTGTCAGGGGTAGGGTTAGCGTTAAGGTTAGGTCCCAGGAGACTCCAGGAGCTGAACCCACAGTAGTGCAGTGGTCTCCATGAAGGGTTGAGTTGATAACACAATGGAGGGTTCCGGTCGGGATTAGTTTTGGCTTCCAAGGCCACACAACTCTATGGGCCCTGGTCGGGCAGGCCTCATGAGTCCTCTCGGGCAACTGCAGCTGGGCATGAGAAATGACATGGTTAGGTTCCAGGTTCGATGCCGAGTGACCCTGCACCGTTTCTGGACCCCAGGCATGTGGTGTTGTCAGACATAGGAATTGGGTCCACATGAGGAGAGAGCCTTAGCCAGGGTTAGGGTCCTGACCAGGGACGTGGCCAGTGCCAAAGGGACTCCAGTCTTGTAATCTCCCTCAAGTGCTGAAGTGAGGGTCCATGCGATGGTGCGGGTCAGGTGTAGGGTTATGGTTCAAGATCGGGTTAGGTTTCGGTTGAGGGTTCTGGTCAAGTTTAGCGTTACGGTTAGGGTTAGGTCCCAGGAGGCTCCAGGGGCTGAACCCACAGCAGTGCAGTGGCCTCCCTGAAGGTTTCATTTGAGGACACAAGGGAGGGTGCTGGTCAGAAATAGTCTTTGGCTTCCAAGGCCACACAACTCTATGGGCCCCTGGTTGATTAGGCCTCACGAATCCTCTCAGGCAGCTGCAGCTAGGCCTGGAAAAAGACATGGTGAGGTACTAGATTCCATGCTGAATGACCCTGCACCGCTTCTGGACCCTAGGCGTGTGGTGTTGTCAGACTTGGGGACTGGGTCCCCATGGGGAGAGAGCCTTACTAGTGTTAGGGTTCGTTCCAGGGACATTGCCAGTGCTGAAGCGTCTCCAGTCTCCTGATCTCCATCTCTGGCTGAGGTGAGGGCCCATGAGACAGTGCGGGTCAGGTGTAGGGTTAGAGTTCGAGATTGGGTTAGGTTTCGGTTGAGGGTTCTGGTCAGGGGTAGATTTAGGGTTAAGGTTAGGTACAAGGAAGCTCTAGGCGCTGAACCCACAGCAGTAAAGTGGTCTCCCCGAAAGGCTGTATTGAGGGCACTAGGCAAGGTCCTGGTTAGGATTAGACTTTGGCTTCCAAGGCCACACAACTCTATGGGCCCCTGGTCGGTTAGGCCTCATAAATACTCTCTGGCAGTTGCAACCGGGCCTGGGAAACGACATGGTGAGGTTTGATGTTCCATGCCGAGTGACCCTGCACTGCTTCTGGAACCCAGGCATGCGGTGTTGTCAGACTTGGGGATTTTGTCCACATGGGGAGGCAGCCTTAGCTAGGGCTAGTGTTCAGTCCAGGGACGATGCCAAGGCCGAAATGACTCCAGTCTCGTGATCTCCCTCGAGAGCTGAAGTGAGGGCCCATGCGACGGTGAGGGTTAGGTGTAGGGTTAGGGTTCGAGATCGGGTTAGGTTAGGGTTAGGGTTAGTCCCAGGAAGCTCCAGGCGCTGAACCCACAGCAGTGCAGTCATCTCCCGAAGGGCTGAGTTGCAGGCACAAGGGAGGGTGCCGGTCAGGATTAGTCTTTGGCTTCCAAGGCCACACAACTCTATGGGCCCCTGGTTTGTAGGCCTCACTAATACTCTCGGTCAGCTGCAGCTGGGCCTGGGAAATGACATGGTAAGATTCCAGGTTCCATGCCGAGTGAACCTGCACCACTTGTGGACTGCAGGAGCCTGGTGTTGTCAGACTTGGGGATTGGGTCCCAATGGAGACAGAGCCTTAGCTAGGGTTAGGTATCGTGACAGGACGAGGCCGATGCAGAAGCGACTCCAGTCTTGTAATCTCCCTCGAATGCTGAAGTGAGGGTCCATGCGACGTTGCAGGTCAGTTGTAGGGTTAGATTTCGAGATCGTGTTAGGTTTCAGCTCAGGGTTCTGGTCAAGGTTAGGGTTAGGGTTAGTGTTAGGTCCCAGTAGGCTCCAGCCGCTGAACCCAGAGCAGTGCAGTGGTCTCCTCGAAGGTCTCAGTTGAGGGCACAAGGAAGCTTGTTGATAGGGATTAGTCTTTGGCTTCTAAGGCCATAAAACTCTATGGGCCCCTGGTCGAGTAGACCTCAAGAATCCTCTCAGGCAACTGCAGCTGGGCCTGGGAAAAGACATGGTGAAGTTCCAGGTTCCATGCCGATTGACCCTGTACCACTTGTGTACCACAGGCGCGTGTGTTGACAAACTTTGGGATTGGTTCCCCATGGGGAGACAGCCTTAGCTGTCTTAAGGTTCAGTTCAGGGATGTTGCCAGGGCCGAAGCAACTCTAGTCTCGTGATCTCCCTCGAGGGCTGAAGTGAGGTCCTTGGCGACGGTGCGGGTTAGAGTATGTTTAGGGATCGAGATTAGGTTAGGTTTCATTTGAAGGTTCTGGTCAAGGGTAGGGTTAGTGTTAAGGTTAGGTCCCAGGTGGCTCCAGGAGCTGAACCCACAGTAGTGCAGTGGTCTCCATGAAGGGTTGTGTTGAGGACACAAGGGAGGGTTCCGGTCAGGGTTAGTCTTTGGCTTCCAAGGCCACACAACTCTATGGGCCCCTGGTCAGGTGGGCCTCATGAAACCTCTCAGGCAGTTGCAGCTGGGCCTGCGAAAAGACATGGAGAGGTTCCAGGTTCCATGCTGAGTGACCCTGCACCACTCCTGGACTGTAGGCACGTGGTGTTGTCAGACTTGGGGATTGGGTCCCCATAGGGAGAGAGCCTTTGTGAAGGTTAGGGTTCCGTCCAGGGACATGGCCAGAGCTGAAGCAACTCTAGTCTTGTGATCTACCTTGATGTCTGAAATGAGGGCCCATGCGATGGTGTGGGTCAGGTGGTGGGTTAAGGTTGGAGATCGGGTTAGGTTTCAGTTGAGGATTCTGGTCAAGGGTAGGGTTAGGGTTAGGTCCCAGGAGGCTCCAGGCTCTGAACCCACAGCAGTGCAGTGGTCTCCCCGAAGGGCTCAGTTGAGGGCATAAGGGTGGGTGCCGGTCAGGATTAGTCTTTGGCTTCCAAGGCCACACGACTCAATGGGCCCCTGGTCGGGGAGGTCTCTCGTATCCTCTCAGGCAGCAGCAGCCTGGCCTGTGAAATGCCATGGTAAGGTTCTAGCTTCCATGCTGAGTGACCCTGCACCGCTTCTAGATTCCAGGCACGAGGTGTTGTCAGATTTGTGGATTGGACCCCCATGGGCAGAGAGCCTTAGGGTTAGAGTTCAGTCCAGGGACATCGCCAGGTCCGAAGCCACTCCAGTCTCGTGATCTCCCTTGAGCATTGAAGTGAGGGCCCATGCGATGGTGCGGGTCAGGTGTAGGGTAAGGGTTCAACACCGGGTTAGGTTCGGTTGAGGGTTCTGTTCAGGGGTAGGGTTAGGGTTAGGCTCGAGGAGGCTCCAGGCGCTGAACCCACAGCAGTGCAGTGGTCTCCCCGAAGGCCTAAGTTGAAGGCACAAGGGAGGGTGCTGGTCAGGATTAGTCTTTGGCTTCCATAGCCACACAACTCTATGGGCCCCTGTTCGGGGAGGCCTCAGAATCCTCTCAGGCAGCTGCAGCTGGACCTGGGAAACGACATGGTGAGCTTCCAGGGTCCATGCTGACAGACCCTGCACCGCTTCTGGACCCCAGGTGTTGTCAGACTGGGGATTGGGTCCCCATGGTGAGAGAGCCTTAGCTAGGGTTAAAGTCCAGGGATGTCACCAGGGCCGATCGACTCCAGTCTTGTGATCTCCCTCAAAAGCTGAAGTGAGGGCCCATGCACCAGTTCAGGTCAGGTGTAGGGTTAGGGTTCGTTATCGTTTTAGGTTTCGGTTGAGGGTTCTGATTATGGGTATGTTTAGGTTTAGGGTTAGGACCAGGAGTCTCTAGGCACTGAACCCACAGAAAAGCAGTGGTCTCCCTGAAGGGCTGAGTTGAGGGCATAAGGGAAGGTGCCAGTCAGGATTAGTCTTGGCTTCCAGGGCCACACAACTCTATGGGCTCCTGGTAGGGTAGGCCTCACGAATCCTCTCGGGAAGCTGCAGCCAGGCCTGTGAAACGACATGGTGAGGTTCCAGCTTCCATGCTGAGTGACCCTGCACTGCTTCTGTATCCCAGGTGTGTGGTGTTGTCAGACTTGGGGATTAAGTCCCCAGGGGGAGAGAGCCTTATCGAGGGTTAGGGTTCTGCCAAGGGACATTGCCTGGGCCGAAGTGACTCCAGTCTCGTAATCTCACTCGGGGGCTGAAGTGAGCGCCCATGGGACAGTGCCGGTCAGGTGTAGACTTAGAGTTTGTGATCTTGGTAGGTTTTCGTTGAGGGTTCTGGTTAGGTGTAGGGTTAGGGTTAGGTCCCAGGAGGCTCCAGGTGCTGACCACAGCAGTGCAGTTGTCTCCCCGAAGGGACAAGTTGAGGGCACAAGGGAGCCTCCCATTCAGGAGTAGTCTGTGTTCCCAAGCCTGACAACTGTATGGTCCACTGGTCGGGTAGGCCTCAGGAATGCTCTCGGGCAGCTGTAGCCCTGCCTTCGAAAGGACATTGAGATGTTCCAGGTTCTATACCGAGTGATCCTGCACCTCTTCTAACCCCTGGCGCGTGGTGTTCTCACACTTTGGTATTGGGTCCCCATGGGTAGAGAGCCTTAGCTACGGTCAGGGTTTTGTCCAGGGACTTCGCCAGGGATGAAGAGACTCCAGTCTGTGATCTCCCTTGAGGGCTGAAGTGAGGGCCCATGCAACGGTGCGGGTCAAGTGTAGGGTTAGGGTTGGAGATATGGTAAGGTTTCAGGAGTGGGTTCTGGTTAGGATTAGGGTTAGGGTTAGTGTTAGGTCACAGGAAGCTCCAGGCGCTGAATGCACTGCAGTGCATTTCTGTCCCTGAAGGGCTGAGTTGGCGGCACAAGGCAGAGTGCCATTCATGATTAATGTTTTTGTTCCAAGGCCAGAAGTATATGGGCCTCTCATTGGGTAGACCTCAGGAATCCTCTCGGGGTGCTGCAGCTGGGCCTTTGAAATGACATGGTGATGTTCCAGGTTCTATGCCGAGTGATCCTTCACTGCTCTTGGACCCCAGGTGAATGGTGTTGTCAGACTTTGCTATTGGTTCCCCATAGGGAGAGAGCCTTAACTAGGGTTAGGGTTCGGTCCAGGGACATCGCCTGGGCTGAAGTGAATCCATTCTCATGATCTCCCTTGAGGGTTGAATTGAGGGCCCATGTGACATTTGGGGCACATGCGGGTCAAATGTAGGGTTAGGGTTCGAGTTACGGTTAGGGTTCTTTTAGTGTTCCGGTTAGGGTTAGGATTCGGGTTAGGTCCCAGGAGGATCCTGGCTCTGAAACCCCAGGAGTGCAGTTGTCTGTTCAAAGGGCTGAGTTGAGGGCACTAGGGAGGGTGCCAGTCAGGAATAGAGTTTGGGTTCCAAGGCCAGACAAGTGTATGGGCCACTGGTTGCGTAGGCCTCAGGAAATCCCGAGGGTAGCTGCAGCCCTGCCTTCAAAAGACATGGTGATGTTATAGGTTCTACGCCAAGGGATCCTCACCTCTTCTGGATCCAGGTGTGTGGTTTTGTAAGACATTGCTACTGGGTTCCCATGGGGAGAGAGACTTATCTAGGGTTAGGGTTCGTTCCATGGACATAGCCAGGGCCAAAGCATTTCCCGTCCCATAATCTGCCTTGAGGGCTGAAGTGAGGGCCCATGCGACGGTGCGGGTCAACTGTAGGGTTAGGATTTAAGATAGAGTTAGGTTTTGCTTAAGGGTTCTGGTTAGGGTTATGGTTAGTGTTAGGGTTAGTTCCCAGGAGGCTCCAGGCGCTGAACCGACAAGAGTGCAGTTGTCACCCCGAGGTGCCGAGTTGAGGGCACAAGGGAGGGTGCCTGTCAGGATTATTCTTTGGGTTCCAAGGCCAGACAAGTGTATGGGCCACTGATCGGGTAGGCTTCAGGAATCATCTCAGGCTCTGCACCCGGGCCTTCAAAAGGACATGTTGATGTTCCAGGTTCTATGCTGAGTGTTCATGCACCATTTCTGGACTCCAGGCGCGTGGTGTTTTCAGACTATGGTATCGGGTCCCCATGGTGAGAGAGCCTTTAGCTAGGGTTAGTGTTCGGTCCAGAGACATCGCCAGGGCCCAAGCAACTCCAGTCTCGTGATCTCCCTTGAGGGCTGAAGTGAGGGCCCATGCGACGGTGCGGGTCAAGTATAAGGTTAGCATTCGAAATACGGTTAGGGTTTCGTACAGGATTCGCGTTAGGATTAGGGTTAGTGTTAGCATTAGGTCCCTGGAGGCTCCAGGCATTTAAACCACAGCAGTGCTGTTGTCACCCTGAAGGGCTGAGTTGAGGGCACAAGGGAGGGTGCAGATCAGGATTAGTCTTTGTGTTCCAAGGCCAGACAACTGTATGGGCCACTGGTGTGGTAAGCCTCAGGAATCCTCTGAGGCAGCTACAGGCGGGCATTCGAAAGGACATGGTGATGTTCCAGGTTCAATGCTGACTGATCCTGCACCGCTTCTGGACTCCAGGTGTGTGGTGCTCTCAGAGTTTGCAATTGAGTCCCCTTGGGGAGAGAGGCTTTGCTTGGGTTAGATTTCAGTCCAGGGATGTCACCAGAGCTGAAGCGACTCTAAGATAAATAATGGAGTATTTTTAGCACTGTAACAAGTTTAGAATTGTTGCAAAATTCTAGTGACCATGATAGCTTTTGTTAAATGTACCAGAAATAGTGTTGTTCTATCACTGGTGATGAGAATGGTATTGAAGTAGGTTTTGCAATAGTGGTGTGAGGTAATGGACACAATCACCTTTACATCTGTCCCTGTGATTCAGGGACTTCTAGGGGAATGCAAAATGTGGGATCGCCAGGGTTCCTTTCCTTATGCTACTGAGGACATTGGCTTCAGAACTTAGACAAGTGAGATAGTACCAAAAGTACATATGTCTGGGGAGGAATTAAAGCAGAATTTTTCCAATGAGCCACTTGTTTCAGAATGGATATAGAGGCTGTGAGTTTTCAGCTTCTTACTTTCGAGGGGAAATCCGTTTTAAGTATAATTTTTCTCTAAATGAAATAGTTACTTTTTTCTGAATTAAATCTAGAAAATGCATTGCAAAATAACAGATCCAATATTCATCTAACCACGATATAAAAAAAGAAGCATTGTTCATCTCAGCTTCACTGCAGCATTATGAGTAGTTGTTTTTTCAATAATGTTTCTATCATTACTAATGTCTGCTATATTATTGCTAAGTAAAACTTGTACAGAAAATATTTGTCTCATTCTACTTTTGCTGAAAATATTATATTCTAACTAACATAGAGTGACTGATTGCATAATAATGGAGTCAGTACTTTTATAATGAGATTTTTAGTGGATACACAATAGTGACTCTCACTTCTGACCATGCAGTTTTGGAAACCACTGATAGTCTGTTGAGAGTTTAACTAAACTACTTCATAATGCTGCTGACTTGGCATCCATTTGGGATAGCAAACTTGCCTGCAGGGCCCTTGAACTGATATTTACCCCTCCCTCAAGTGCATATCCTTCTTAATAGCCCAAAGAGCCACCAGTAAACATAAGTTCCTGATATGATATGATTCCCTCAACTGCCCTTGTGATAATTAATGGGCTCCCCTGTCTCCCAGGGCTTTCCTTTAATGCGCCATTAGATAAAACCACCAGGAAGAATACCGAAATCCTGTTCTTTTTGGTTTAAATTGACCAATTGACCAGGACCCCAAAGTACTCTACCTTCAGGCTCTAATACAAGTATGTGCCCAGCTCTCTCCACTCTCTCTTTCACACTCTGCCTTGACTTCCCCGTGTGGCACCTTGAGTGAGCCTTGTGCCTCCTCCAGAACCAGTGATTAATAAACCTCTCCATTTTGCTTCCTGTATGGTCTTTTGTTGAACCCTGGATCAACAACTTACACACCATCTTTACTTAATTAATGATAATTTAACAAAGTCACAGCACAGTAGGAAGCAGAATGGTTTTAATGGATGGGAACTGAAATGAATGTTGGAAAGAGGACTTCTCTATTGAAAGTCATATTCATTTGAAATTTTATTTTAAGCCACACCAAAATGGTAGCACTATACCTATGTGCAGAGTAGAAATAGGGGTCCAGTGAAGTGAAATTAAGGTTCAAATGACAATATAAAAAAATCACATAAATTAACAGTCACATGAAGATTACAGTAAAACAGCAAAATCAAAATTACATTTTGTGTTTAATTTTTACTTATGTTTATTTACTGTGTCTCATATATACTTATACAAGTGTGGAAATGTATATATATATACACACACACACACATATATATATGTATATATACACACACACACACACATACATACATATACATGTATCTGTTTATGTCTATAGTGGATGATGGAATACAGTCCATTCAGTAGAAACACGTAATTTATACACTACAGAATTGGAAAAGTAAAAGCCCATATTTAATCCTTTTGCACCCTGAATTTTTTTCATTTCATAATTTTAAAAAATTCAAAAAATTAATAGATGAATCTATTATAATTATTATCTGTCTAAATCACTTCCATTAATCCTGACAATAGCATGCATCTGATGAGACATTTTGTCTAGGTCTCTGTCTTTTGTGTGTTAGGAAAGCCTGTTACGTTTCCTGCTTCTGAGAATAATGGCTTGGTAAAAAGAAGTCACTTAATGTTCATGGCTTTGAGCTTCAAGAAGTGTCTCTGGTGTATGCTGCATGCACTCTACTGCTGTGTTTTGTCTACTCGATCCCTCAGGTCAGTCCTCTGCAGAGTTTCTCTTTGCCTGCTATGGAGAGTGTTTGGACATTGGACAGAGTGTGGCTAGTTTTACCTAGGTGTGCTCTGGTCTGGTTGTCAAGGGAGACCTGATGCTATTTCCACTAGAGCTGAAGCTCTGCAGAACTCTATGCTCAGTAGATGTGGTATTTGTGGGGTTTGTGCTCATGTTCTTGGGGGAGAGGTCCCACCATGCTGGTTCTCAGGCATACTTGCCCAAGAAAAGCAGAACCATCAGAGAGCGGGTTGACAGGACTTGTGTAAGCAGTGAATGGCACAGCACACAAAATGGAGGCTGGAGCCACCTACACCAAGCCCCATACCCTGTGCTCTGCAGGTGCTTCTGAACTAGGACAACTGTGAATGAGAGTCAGAGCAGCAGCCGGACCTGTTTGCCAGAAGACCAACACAAACTCTCTACATGCACCATGTCTACTCACCATAGAGTGAAGCAGAGCTTCACCTCTAGAGGAAATAAGATCTAGACTCTTTTAACAAGCAGACTAAAACATACCTAGTTAAAACTTTCCAGACGTGGAAAAGGTCCAAATGCTCCCCACCTTAGGCAAGGAGGAACTCTGCAGAAGACTGACCTTAGGGAAACACAGCTAAAACACAACATCAGAGGGGCACCTGGGTGGCTCAGTCAGTTGAGCACCTGACTTTGGGTCAGGTCATGATCTCACAACTTGTGAGTTCAAGCCCCATGTTGGGTTCTGTGCTGGCAGGTCAGAGCCTGGGGCTTGCTTTGGATTCTGTGTCTCCCTCTCTCTCTCTGCCCCTCCCCTGCTTTCACTCTGTCTCTCAAAAATAAATAAACATTTAAAAAACACACAATAACAGAGTGCATACAGCATATACTACAAACACTTCCTGAAGAGCCAGGCATTGGACAGTATAGGACCTCTTTGCAACATAGCCATTATTCTCAGAAGCAGGAAACATAGCAGCCTTTCCTAACACAGAGAAAACAAGGACCTAGACAAAATGCCCAGATGGAATAATTCATCTTGAAAGATGAATTTTGGTCACACACCAAAAATTGCTAGAACTGATACACAAATTCAGTTGCAGGATATAAAATCCACGTACAGAAATCTGTTGCATTTCCATACACCAATAATGAAGAAGCAGAAAAAAAATTAAGGAATCATTCCCATTTACTATTGCACCCAAAACAATAAGATACCTATGAATAAACCTAACCAAAGAGGTAAAAGATCTGTACTCCAAAAATTTTAACTTATGAAAGAAATTGAAGACGAGACAAAGAAATGGGAAAACACTCTATGCTTACGGATTAGAAGAACAAACACTGTTAAAATGTCTATACTACCCAAAGCAATGTGCACATTTAATGCAATTCCTATCAAAAGACCACCAGCATTTTCCACAGAGTGGAACAAACAATCTTAAAGTTTGCATAGTACAACAAAGACCCCTGAGTAGCCAAAGCAATTCTGAAAAAGAAAAGCAAAGCAGGAGGCATCACAATTTCAGACTTTAAGCTACACTACAAAGCTGTAGCCCTCAAGATGGTATGGTACTGGCAAAAACAGACAAATACATCAAGAGAACTGAACAGAAACCCAGAAATGGACCCACAGCTATGTGGTCAACTAATATTTGACAAAGCAGGAAAGAATATCCAATGGGAAAAAGACAGTCTCTTCAACAGATGGTGTCGGGAAAACTGGACAGCAACATGCAGAATAATGAAACTGGACCACTTTCTTACACCATAAACAAAAATAAATTCAAATGGATCAAAGACCTAATTGTGACACAGGAAACCAACCAAATCCTAGAAGAGATCACAGACAGTAACCTCTTTGACTTTGTCTGGAGCAACTTCTTACTAGACATGTCACTGCAGGCAAGGAAAACAAAAGCAAAAATAAGCTATTGGGATTTCATCAACATAAAAGAGTTTGTGCACAGCAAAGGAAATAATCAACAAAACTAAAAGGAAGCCTACAGAATGGGAGAAGATATTTTCAAATGACGTATCTGATAAATATAAAGAACTTAAACTCAACACCTCAAAACCAAATAATCAAGTTAAGAAATGGTCAGGAGACATCAATAAACATTGTCCTCAAATAAGACATCCAGATGGCCAACAGACACATGAAAAGATGCTCAACATCACTCATCATCAGGGAAATACAAATCAAAATCACTATGAAATACCATATCAAACCTGGCAGAATGACTGCAATTAACAGCACAAGAAACAACAGGAGTTGGCAAGAATGTGCAGAAAGGGGCACCCTCTTACACTGGTGTGGGAATGCAAAGTGGTGCAGCAACTCTGGAAAACAGTAAAGAGGTTCCTCAAAAAATTAAAAACAGAACTACCTGTGACCCAGAAATTGCCTTACTGGGTACTTATTCAAAGGATACAAAAATACTGATTTGAAAGGGCATTTGCACCCCCAAATTTATAGCACCATTATGAACAGCCAAATTATGGAAAGAGCTCAAATTCCCATTGACTGATGATTGGACAAAGAAGATGTGGTATACATATATACAGTGGAATATTACTCACCCATCAAAAAGAATGAAATCTTTCCAACTGCAATGACGTGGATGGAGCTAGAGCATATTATGCTAAAGTAAATAAGTCAGTCAGAGAAAGACAAATACCGTATGATTTTACTCACATGTCGAATTTAAGAAATAAAACATGAACATACGTGATATAAAAAAGAGAGAGGAAGGTAAACCAAAGATACCTATAGCTATAGAAAACAATATGAGGGTTGCTGCAGGGGATGTGGATGGAGGATGGGATAAATGTGTGATGGGCATTAATGAGGGCAATCCTTGTAATGCGCACTGAGTGTTATATAAGCAAAGAATCACTAGTTTCTACTCTTGAAAACATTATTACAGTGTATGTTAACTAGAATTTAAATAAAAACTTTTGAAAAAGAATATGAAATAAAAGCATATTAACAGTATCTATGGTGTTAACAAGTTTATAAGCTTAAATCATATTCTTTCCCAACTTCATACTAAACTTTAAATTTTTATAATCAGATATCCTCAGGCAGGGTGTCCATCACTTGGACCTATATGTAAGGCAAAACTCTGAAACTCCTAAAAGCACAGAGAAAACCTAGATGATTTTGATTTTGGCAGTGATCTTTTAGATACCACATGAAAGTTATGATCCATGAAAGAAATGATGGGTAAGATGGATTTCATTAAAATTAAAAACTTCTGCTGTGCCAAAGGTAGTGTCAAGAAAATGAGAAGACAAGTCACATACAGGGAGACAATATTTACATAAAATACATGTGAAAAGTAACTCAAATATACAAAAACTCTTAGAATTCAACAATGAAAATGAGAAATTGAGCAGGGAAGATGGCAGCGTAGGGGGACGCTGGGCTCACCTCATCCTGCTAATCACTTAAGTTCCACCCACATCTGCCTAAATAACCCAGAAAACCACCAGAAGACTAGCAGAACTAACTCTCCAGAGCCAAGCATAGAGAAGAGGCCCACAGGAGAGGGTAGGAAGGGCAGAGAGGGTGCTACACGGACTGGTGGGAGGGACCTGGGGCGGTGGAGGGGCAGCCCACACAGCAAGGCAGAAACCCGGAGTCTGGCTTGCAAAAGCAGAGGGGCAGGACTGCGTAAGTTCTGACAGCCAGCAGGACTTAACATCTGGAATGTTAAAAGTCAACAGCTCTGCTCTTGGAGAGTGGGGAGAGTGAGAGGACCCTGGGAAGGAGAGTTGTTGAGCCCCAGAAGGACAGAGCTCAGTGGGGGAACAAAGGCGCTGGTAAGCACCATCTCCCTCTCCCATCCCCCACCCAAAATTCCAAAAGGAACCAGTTCCCATCACCAATCTTGCTTGCACCACGCACATGCCCAACACTGTGCTTCTGTGGATCCATCCCTCCTATGGTCCTGCCTCCCTCCCAGTGCTGCAGGGCCCCTCCCGCAGGGGACCACGGACAGCAAAGAAAGCTAAGCCTGCCCCTCCCACACCCAGCTAATATGCCAGATCCTGTCCAAACAGCACTACAAGCCTGGCAGTGTGCAAGTAGCCCTAAGAGGGGCCACCCACAGTGAGTCCTGCCCCTGGGAGAGGTGAAGATAAGGTACATACCAGTCTGACTGTGGCCCCAGCGGTGGGCTAGGGGCAGACATCGGGTCTGACTGCGGCCCCTCCCACCAACACAAGTTACTCCAGACAGCACAGAAGTGCCCTGCAGTTTGGAGCGACTGCAGGGACTGCCCAAAATGACAAACCAGAAGAATTCCCCTCAAAAGAAACCCCAGGAAGTAGTGACAGCTAACAAACTGATAAAAAACAATTTAAGCAATATAACAGAACAAGAATTTAGAATAACAGTCATAAAATTAATCACTGGGCTTGAAAAAAGCATAGAGCACAGCAGAGAATCTATTGCTACAGAGATCAAGGGACTAAGAAATAGTCATGAGGACCTAAAAAATGCTATAAATGAGGTACAAAATAAAATGGAGGCAGCCATACACGGATGGAAGGGGCAGGGGAGAGAATAGGTGAATTAGAAGATAAAATTATGGAAAAAGAGGAAGCTGAGAAAAAGAGAAAAAAATCCAGGAGTATGAGGGGGGAATTAGAAAACTAAGTGATGCAATCAAAAGGAACAATATCTGTACAATAGGAATTCCAGAAGAGGAAGAGAGAGAGAAAGGGCTGAAGGTGTACTTGAATGAATCATAGCTGAGAACTTCCCTGATCTGGGGAAGGAAAAAGGCATTGAAATCCAAGAGGCACAGAGAACTTCCTTCAGACATAACTTGAATCGATCTTCTACACGACATATAGTGAAAATGGCAAAATACAAGGATAAAGAGAAAATTCTGAAAGCAGCTAGGGATAAACACACTCTAACATATAAATGGAGACCCGTAAGAGTAGTGGCAGACCTATCTACTGAAACTTGGTAGGCCAGAAAGGAATGGCAGGAAATCTTCAATGTGATAAACAGAAAAAATATGCAGCCGAGAATCCTTTATCCAGCAAGTCTGTCACTCAGAATAGAAGGAGAGATAAAGGTCTTTCCAAACAAACAAAAACCGAAGGAATTCATCACCACTAAACCAGCCCTACAAGAGATCCTAAGGGGGATTCTGTGAGTGAAATATTGCAAGGACCACAAAGTACCAGAGACATCACTACAAGCATGAAACCTACAGACATCACAATGACTCTAAACCCATATCTTTCCATAATAACACTGAATGTCAATGGACTAAATGCTCCAACCAAAAGACATAGGGTATCAGAATGGATAAAAAAACAAGACCCATCTATTTGCTGTCTACAAGAGCTAATTTTAGACCTGAGGACACCTTCAGATTGAAAGTGAGGGGATGGAGAACTATCTATCATGCTACTGGAAGTCAAAAGAAATCTGGAGTAGCCATACTTATATCAGACAAATTAGACTTTAAATTAAAGGCAGTAACAAGATATGAAGAAGGGCATTATATAATAATTGCAGGGTCTATCCATCAGGAAGAGCTAACAATTATAAATGTCTATGTGCCAAATACGGGAGCCCCCAAATATATAAAACAATCACAAACATAAGCAACCTTATTAAGAATGTCGTAATTTCAGGGGACTTTAACACCCCACTTACAAGAATGGATAGATCATCTAGACACACGGTCAATAAAGAAACAAGGGCCCTGAATGATACATTGGACCAGATGGACTTGACAGATATATTTAGAACTCTGCATCCCAAAGCAACAGAAGGCACTTTCTTCTTGACTGCACATGGAACGTTCTCCAAGATAGATCACATGGTGGGTCACAAAACAGCCGTTCATAAGTATACAAGAATTGAGATCATACCATGCATACTTTAAGACCACAATGCTATGAAGCTTGAAATCAACCACAGGAAAAAGTCTGGAAAACCTCCAAAAGCATGGGGGTTAAAGAAGACCCTACTAAAGAATGAATGGGTCAACCAGGCAATTAGAGAAGAAATTTAAAAATATATGGAAACAAATGAAAATGAAAATACAACAGTCCAACACTTTGGGATGCAGAGAAGGCAGTCCTGAGAGGAAAATACATTGCAATCCAGGCCTATCTCAAGAAACAAGAAAAATTCCAAATACAAAATCTAACAGCACACCTAAAGGAAATAGAAGCAGAAAAGCAAAGACACCCCAAACCCGGCAGAAGAAGAGAAATGATAAAGATCAGAGCAGAAATAAACAATATAGAACCTAAAAACACTGTAGAGCAGATCAATGAGACCAAGAGTTTGCTTTTTGAAAAAAATAGACAAAATTGATAAACCTCTAGCCAGGCTTCTCAAAAAAAAGAAAAAAGGGGGGGGGGAGAGTACCCAAATAGATAAAATCATGAATGAAAATGGAATTATTAAAACCAATCCCTCAGAAATACAAGCAATTACCAGGGAATACTATGAAAAATTATATGCCAACAAACTGGACAGCCTGGAAGAAATGGACAAATTCCTAAGCACTCACACACTTCCAAAACTCAAACAGGAAGAAATAGAAAACTTGAACAGACCCATAACCAGCAAAGAAGTTGAATCAGTTATCAACAATCTCCCAACAAATAAGAATCCAGGACCAGATGGCTTCTCCGGGGAATTCTACCAGACATTTAAAGCAGAGATAATACCTATCCTTCTCAAGCTGTTACAAAAAATAGGGAAGGAAAACTTCAAGACTCATTCTATGAAGCCAGCATTACTTTGATTCCTAAACCAGACAGAGACCCAGCAACAAAAGAGAACTACAGGCCAAAATCCCTGATGAATATGGATGCAAAAATTCTCAATAAGATACTAGCAAATCGAATTCAACAACATATAAAAAGAATTATTCACCATGATCAAGTGGGATTCATTCCTGGGATGCAGAGCTCATTCAACATTCATAAATCAATCAATGTGATACATCACATTAATAAAAGAAAATAACATTATGATCCTGTCAATCCATGCAGAAAAAGCATTTGACAAAATTTAGCATCTTTTCTTAATAAAAACCCCTGAGAAAGTCAGGATAGAAGGAACATACTTAAACATCATAAAGCCATTTATGAAAAGCCCACAGCTAATATTATCCTCAATGGGAAAAACTGAGAGCTTTCCCCCTGAGATCAGGAACATGACAGGGATGTCCACTCTCTACCGCTGTTGTTTAACATAGTGTTGGAAGTGCTAGCATCAGCAATCAGACAACAAAAGGAAATCAAAGGCACCAAAATTGGCAAAGATGAAGTAAGCTTTCACTTTTTGCAGATGACATGATATTATACATGGAAAACCCAACAGACTCCACCAAAAGTCTGCTAGAACTGATACATGAATTCAGCAAAGTTGCAGGATACAAAATCAATGTACAGAAATCAGTTGCATTCTTATACACTAATAATGAAGCAACAGAAAGACAAATAAACTGATCCCATTCACAGTTGCACCAAGAATTATAAAATACCTAGGAATAAACCTAACCAAAGATGTAAAAGATCTGTATGCTAAAAACTATAGAACACTTATGTAGGAAATCAAAGAAGATACAAAGAAATGGAAAAACATCCATATTCATGGATTGGAAGAATAAATATTGTCAAAATGTCAATACTACCCAAAGCTATCTACACATTCAATGCAATCCCAATCAAAATTGCACCAACATTCTTCTCAAAGCTAGAACAAGCAATCCTAAAATTTGTGTGAAACCACAAAAGACCCTGAATAGCCAAAGTAATATTGAAGAAGAAGACCACAGCAGGAGGCATCACAATCCTAGACTGTAGCCTCTACTACAAAGCTGTAATCATCAAGATAGCATGGTATTGGCACAAAAACAGACACATAGACCAATGGAATAGAATAGAAACTCCAGAATTGGACCCACAAAAGTATGGCCAACTAATCTTTGACAAAGCAGGAAAGAATATCAATGGAAAAAGACAGTCTCTTTAACAAATGGTGCTGGGAGAACTGGACACCAACATGCAGAAGCATGAAACTAGACCACTTTCTTACACCACTCACAAAAATAAACTCAAAATGGATGAAGGACCTGAATGTGAGATAGGAAACCATCAAAACCCTAGAGGAGAAAGCAGGAAAAAACCTGTCTGACCTCAGCCGTAGCAATTTCTTACTTGACACATCTCCAAAGGCAAGAGAATTAAAAGCAAAAATGAACTTATGGGACCTCATGAAGATAAAAAGCTTCTGCACAGCAAAGGAAACAATCAACAAAACTAAAAGGCAAACGATGGAATGGGAAAAGATATTTGTAAATGACATATCGGACAAAGGGCTAGTATCCAAAATCTATAAGGAGCTCACCAAACTCCACACCTGAAAAACAAGTAATCCAGTGAAGAAATGGGCAGAAAACATGTATAGACTCTTTTCTAAGGAAGACATCCAAATGGCCAACAGGCACATGAAAGGATGCTCAATGTCACTCCTCATCATGGAAATACAAATCAAAACCACAATCAGATACCACCTCACGCCAGCCAGTGTGGCTAAAATGAACAAATCAGGAGACTATAGATGCTGGTGAGGATGTGGAGAAATGGGAACCCTCTTGCACTGTTGGTGGGAATGCAAACTGGTGCAGCCATACTGGGAAACAGTGTGGAGGTTCCTCAAAAAATTAAAAATAGATCTACCCTGTGACCCAGGAATAGCACTGCTAGGAATTTACCCAAGGGATACAGGAGGGCTTATACATAGGGGCACTTGTACCCCAATATTTATTTATAGCAGCACTTTCAACAATAGCCAAGTTATGGAAAGAGCATAAATGTCCATCAACTGATGAATGGATAAAGAAGTTGTGGTTTATATACACAATGGAATACTACTTGGAAATGAGAAATTATGAAATATGGCCTTTTGTAGCAATGCGGATGGAAATGAGTGTTATGCTAAATGAAATAAGTCATACAGAGAAAGATAGATACCATATGTTTTCACTCGTATGTGGATCCTGAGAAACTTAACAGAAGACCATGGGGGAGGGGAAGGGAAAAAAAAGTTAGAGAGGGAGGGAGCCAAGCCATAAGAGACTCTAAAAACAGCATAAACTGAGGGTTGATGGGGAGTGGCAGGCAGAGGGGGGTGGGTGATGGGCATTGAGGAGGGCACCTGTTGGAAGGAGCAATGGGTGTTTTATGGAAACCAATATGACAATAAATTTCATATTAAAAAAACAATGAAAATGAACAAGATTAGAAACTGGACCAAAGATCTTAACAGATACCTCACCAAAGATCATACATAGATGGAAAATAAGCACATGAAAAGAAGATCCACATCATATACCATCAGGGAGATGTAAATGAAAACAAGGAGAAACCACTGCACACATATTAAAATGGCCAGCCCTAGAACACTTAAATCACCAAAGGTGATGAGGATGTGAAGCAACAGGAACTTTCATTTTTTTGCTGGTAGAATGAAAAATGGTACAGCAACTTTGGAAGACATTTGGTGGTTTCTTACAAATTAAACACTCTTACCATATGATCCAGTAATCACCCATCTCAGTATTGACTCACCAAAATAGGTCACACAAAAACCTGCACACAGATCCTTATAGCAGCTTTATCCATAATTTCCCAAACTTGGAAGCAGCTAAGATACCCTTTAGTAGGTAAATGGGCAAACTATGATGCATCTAGAAAATAGAATATTATTCAATCCTAAAAAAGAAATGAGCTATCAGACCATGAAAAGACATGAAGGAAACCCAAGTGCATGTCCCTAAGTGAAAGAAGCTAATCTGAAAAAGCTACATATTTTATGATTCCAACTATATAACATTCTGCAAAAGGAAAAACTATGATCACGATAAAATAAGCAGTTTTTGGGGAGTGAGGGGTGAGAAGTGATGAATAGGCAGGGTACAAAGGATTTATATCTATATATCTATGTATATCACCTATATATCTATATATCTTCCATCTGTATCATCTGTCAACCTACATATCTATCTATCAGTAAGTATACTTTTGTCCAGACCTATAGAATGTGGATTCACCAAAAGTAAACCTTAATGTAAACTATGGACTTTAGGTAACTATGCTGTGTTAATGTAGGTTCACCAATTATAAGAAACATATCACTCTGCTGAGGGATATTGTAAATGGGGGAGGCTATGCACGTTTGAGGTCCATGGTTATATGGGAAATCTCTATACCTTCTTTTCAATTTTGTTGTAAACCTAAAACTGCTCTAAAATTAACACATTTAAAAACTTGTACTTTTCTGGGACAAATTTCTAGAAATACTTGGCCTGGTGGTATTCAGATAAACATTAAGTAAAAACCTAATAGATAAAAAATATAGGGAATGAAATTCTTCTTAGTTTTCATTTTCTCTTGCTTAATACCTGAGGACAAAGCCACCAAGGGCCAAGAGATACACAGTGGGGTAGAGAGAACATTTAGTAGATATGACAATTAAAAAGATTCATCTTGGTTATGAGTATAGGAAATCCAACCTGAAATTCCACAGGATGCTAGCTTTTGTTATTTTTGGTTACTGAAAATGAAAAAAATGAAGTTATTGGTATTCATACTCTCTTATTTTTTTTTCCTTTTTGGTTCTGCCTTTCTTTACTCTGGCTTCATAGTGAGGTATACATGTTCTATTTAATGGATCCCTGAAAGCTCTGTATTTATTTTTTATAGCTGTAAACATGCAGTAAAGAATATTCTCTCTAATATTTACAAAAATTTATTAAATTGTATTTTACTGAACTGACTTTGGTCTCATGCCTAACAGTAATTTAGTTGTTTGTAGAGAGAATATGGTCATCTGTAAAACCTAGGATAGAAGCGTAACCTTGAGCTAATCAGAGAGTCCATTGCCTTGATTGGCTAACTGTGGTTTATGGACTCATATACAAATTATGGAAATCATCCTACAAAAAGAAAAAGAAAAAGAAATTATTGAGGTAAATATAGAGATAAGTATGTTTGTGTGTGTGTATATGCACGTGTGCATGAGAGAAATAGAGAGAGATAGAGACTGAGTGGGAGAGAGAGAGATTATCTTGGGCATACAAAAGCAATTATCTACTTCAGGACAATTTGACTCTATGACTCGACAGCAGGTCATATAGTAAAACTGTAAGAAGCACCCTACAAGTACATAATTGCTATATTACAAAGCTTTCTAGATTTTTAAGTGGCATGTCACATATATAAAATAACAAGACACTACAGTAAACTACAACACCAGCCAACATAACCAGCTTGAGAGTCTTTTATTGCACCTCTACATCCAACCCCAAAACTGAAGCCATGATCATTTTGGTATACATGTAAACGACTCTTTGCCACAAACTGATTGTGAAGTGCTGGTACCATAGACATAGCCTCTGGAATCAAGCAGAAATGATTTCAATTCTATCTTTCTTACTAGTCATGTGACCACGAGTAACTTATTGTACCTCTTAGAAGATCATTTTTTCACAAGATAAAATCAGAATAATTTATGCTATAAGTTTTGTTTTGTTTTTTAATATGGATAGTATACTTATACTTATTTTATACTTTCAAATTAGCCTTAAAAACATCACAGAATAAAATACCTGGTTATTATTACATTATAAATGTAGACTCTAAGGAAAACAATTATAACACGTATAAGGAATAGCTGTTAAAGTATCAAATGTGATCTGTCTAGGCAGCATTTTATTCTTAATCAAAGTTACCCAGATTGAGTACACTTACATGAGTCAGTATTTACTTATTATATAGAATAAAATGTAGTATAAAATATATATACCATATTTTTTATTACACTAGCCTAGTGGGATTTCTTTTTAAATTCTCAAATTGGCATTTTAATCTCAACTTTCTACTCTTAAATATATTTATTTAAAAACAGTAGAGAATGAATATCAAGACATAAAAAGCCAAACAAAGGAAAAATCCCAAGGAAGACCCATCATTTAGTTGTTTTGAATTTATCAAGAGTTTACAGAAAATCAAATATAAGAACAAAATATAGTGCACATGCATGGAAATAATTAAGTCTCCATGATCTAACGCATAAAGTTGATGAAAACAATCTTTCATATATTTGCTACAATTAAATGGAAGAAGAGGAGAGGAAAGGGTCAAATTTGAGAATGCTTACAATGGAACAGAAAAATAAAGTGTCAGTATTTTGAACAGGAAGGCATATATTGAGAAAAAAGAGCCAATGTAAACATCATGATACTTCAGAAATAAGTGAAAGAACAGTATGATTATATATTGGATGATGCAATAGTGACATCGGGACCCAATCTAAGCACTTCCTTTGCAAATTGCCTTATAAATTTCCTTATAAACCCATTATGATTCTACTTGGATAAAGACAGGACTCTTTGTAGCAAGTTCTTAAATGCTTGCTTCACCTGTTGGTTCCTTAGAGTGCAAATAAAAGGGTTCAAAAGTGGTGCGACTGAGGTATTGAGAGTTGCTACTCCCTTCATTAAGGATATCCTCTGTTTGACCGAGGGTTTAATGTACATGAAGATGCAGCTGCCATATGAGAGGGAGATGACAATCATGTGAGAAGAACAAGTGGAGAAAGCCTTTTTTCTCTCGTTGGCAGAAGGGATTTTTAAAATTGTCAGGCAATATATGTGTACGGTAGAATCAGTAATGCCAAGGTGACCAGCAGAGTCACCAAAGCTAAGATGAAACTCATAATTTCCAACACATGTGTATCTGTGCAGGAGATCTGCAGGAGGGGAGCAGTGTCACAGTAGAAATGATCAATGATACTGGAGTCACAGAAGTCCAGGCTTCTGTGGACTAAAATGAGTCCTGGAAAGATGATGAGGGAGCCAGTGATCCAAGAGCTTAGGATCAGCTGGATACAGATTTTGCTGCTCATGATGGTTGTATAATGCAGGGACTTACAGATGGCAACATAACGATCATAGGACATGACAACCAGGAGATAAAATTCAGATGCTCCAAGAAGGAAGGCAAAAAATAACTGAGCTGCACAACAGTTATAGGAAATGGTTTTGTCCCCAGTTGCCATGCTTACAAGCAATTTGTAAATACACAGTTACATAAGAAATTTCTAAGAAGGAAAATTTTTGAAGAAAGAAATACATAGGGTCTTGAGATGAGAACCCAGCAAAGTAAGGGTAATGATAATTAAGTTGCCTGAGTTGCTTAGCAAGTAGGTGAGAAGCAGGAAGACGAATAGCACAATCTTCACCTTTGGGTCCTCTGTCAATCCTGCTAAGATAAATCCTGTCACAGTTGTACGGTTTTCCATCATGACCTTCTGCTATGCTTCTGTTCTGGTAAAAATATCAAGAAAATTTATGTAAAGATATCAGTTGTAAAATATTAAAATAACAATGTCAAAATATTAGTATTTGCTATTAATTATATATACTAATGGGACATTGTTTGAAATGATTAATGTAAGATAAACTCTAATAAAAGCTCTTACTTTGCTTTTGAGAAATGATAATGATTTTCTACAAATCTGATGAAATAAAAAACTATCTTATAAATTATCTTTATATTTTGACTTAGGTATATTTATGGTAATGAGATGAAGAAATGAACATGTAGGTGAAAACAATATTTCCTCTTTTCTCAATATGTAAGAACTAAAATGTCATAATACTTATACTCAGCCTATGATTATATACATATCATTGCCTCAAGGAACTGGCCATGAATGCAACAGAGAAGCAAGATGATAGATATATAAATACTTATGTTGGGTGAAAACAGAAATCCAGCTTTAGGTTGGAGATAATCCTGAAAGTCATTCAGTAGAACAACCAGAGCTCTTCAATGGTTTGGCCTTTGCCACATCTGCTCAGGTAATCAACATTCTGTCTTGGTCCTATCTGATTTTTATTTCTGTAAGTCAGTGTAGTCTGTTTTGTCTTTATTCCGTCTCTTCATTTTACCACCTCCTATGCCATTCATTAAATTCATCTGATTGTGTGGTAAACCTGACTTGAACAGAATCAAACAGATTCAGTGTTTCTTCTGGTTACAGTTCTGAAAACAGGAAGAGAATCACAAAGTGAAATGCAAAATGAAGTGAATAAGAGTTCAGAAAGAAGGATAATGAAAAAGGGAAGAAAAGATAAAAGAAGTTGAAAAGAGGTAAGACAGTAAGGGAAGACCATAAATTTAAATACTTACCATTAAGATAGGATTTTTCTTCAGATGAGACAATGACTTGTATCTGGCTCTTGGCTTCTTACCTGATGTATAGAATTAGTTACGGCAAAGCTCTAATTTACTTCTACATAAGAGAGTACAGACGAGAAACTGTAGGCAACTTTACTTGGATGACCAGTCACTTGGCAAGTGTTCAGACACTTGCAGGTAATACTGACTGCCTCCAAATTATATGGTATTCAAGAGCTAAGCCAATTCAAATGGAGTTGATTGTGTGGTTGAAAATTATATAAGCTCTCATTAAGCTAAATGTCATGAAAACTCCTAGGTATAAACATTTCATCCCTTGGGGGCAAGTTTCTTGTTTGATGACTTCATTGATGCTTCTTTAAGGACTTCATTATCAATACAAAACATTTATTAAACAATTTAATAGATCCATGGAGAATGCATTGTTATACACTGAGGCATCAAAGCAGTATAAGTCAATGTCCCTGTCTATCGTGCTTTACCAACATATTGAGGAGACAGAATTTCTGCATGAATATAGCAATGTATAATGTGCCATAAATTTAAAGGTAAGTGTGATTGCTTAGGGCAGTCAAGGGAGATTAATAAGAAAATATGTTTTAAAAAAAGATGGATCCAAAGCTGTCTTGGAGACATATTAGGAAGTAAAGTAAGGCATTTTAGGTAGGAAAAGAAGTGTGGAAAAGGTACATAAAAATAAAAACTCATGAATTAATAAAAACTCATCAGAGAGAATATGATAACAGTTTTCTCCAGGGAATAGTTAAGGTTCTAGACATTCTAGCTATTAGTGCCAAAGTATAATAACATTTTCCTAGTACTTACAAACATTCTCCCAAACCTAAGGGACAATTCCCAAGGAACTTAATTGTATTACAATGGCTATAGTCATCTGAGTCAAAAACAGACCCATCATCCCCACAAGAATGATATCAAATCAGACCTAGTTTTTCTCCTGCTAACCCAACTCCCTAGAGATACACTGGAACAGTGTATTATAATATGTGTAGCAAGCCTATTACTTTTATTTATGTTTACATTAAAACATGCAAGAGAATTTTCCCTCCTTTCAAAATCATAAACAATTGTTTTATTCAAAAATGGTATCATTTCAGTTCAAAACATTTGGAATGCAGGAAAGGCAATCCTAAGGGGAAGTATATAGCAATACAGGCCTAACTCAAGAAGCAAGACACGTCTCAAATACACAACCTAACCTTACACCTAAAGGAGCTAGAAAAATAACAGAAAATAAAGCCTAGAGTCAACAGAAGAAGGGAAATAATAAATATTAGAGCAAAAGTAAATGATATAAAAAGAAACAAAAAAAATAAAAAAAGGAGAACAGATCAACAAAATGAAGAGCTGATTTTTTGAAAGAATTAATAAAATTGGTAAACTTCTAGCCAGGCTTATCAAAAAGAAAATTGAAAGGACTCAAATAAATAAAATCACAAATGAAAGAGGAGACATAACAGCCAATACCATATAAATATAAATAATTATAAGAGAATATTATGAAAAATTATATGACATCTAACTGGGCAATCTCAAAGTAATGGACAAATTCCTAGAAGCATTCAAACTACCAAACTTGAAAGCAGAAATAAAAAATTTGAACAGACCCATAACCAGCAAAGAGATTATATCAGTAACCAGAAATCTCCCAACAAACAAAAGTCCAGGGCCAGATGGCTTTTCAGGGGAATTCTGCCAGACATTTAAAGAAGATTTAATGCATATTCTTCTCATTATGGATGACTTAGCCTGGGCAATCAGAAAAAAAAAAAGGAATAAAAGGTATCCAGATAGTTAAGGAAGAAATCAAACTTTCACTATTTGCAGATGATGTGACACTTATGTTGAAAACCCAAAAGTCTCCACCAAAAAATTGCTAGAACTAATACACAAATTCAGCAAAGTTGCAGGATATAAAATCAATGTACAGAAACCTGTTGCATTACTATACACCAATAATGAAGAAGCAGAAATAGAAATCAAGGAATCAATCCCATTTACATCAGAAACCATAAGGTACCTAGGAATAAACCTAACCCAAGAGGTAAAAGATCTGTACTCTGAAAACTATAGAATACATATGAAGGAAATTGAAGAGGACACAAAGACATAGAAGAGCATTCCATGCTCATGGACTGTAAGAACAAACATTGTTAAAATATCTATACTACCCCAAAGAAATTTACACATTTAATGCAATCCTTATCAAAATACCCCTAGTGTTCTTCATGGAGTTAGAACAAACAATCCTAAAATTTGTATGGAATCACAAAGGACCCCAAATAGACAAAGCAATGCAGAAAAAGAAAAGAAAAGCTGGAGGCATCATGATTCTGGACTTCAAGCTATATTACAAAACTAGTCATCAAAACTGTCTGGTACTGGAATAAAAAGAGACACCGAGATCAGTAGAACACAATAGAAAACCCCAGAAATGGACCCACAACTATATATTCAACTAACCTTTGACAAAACAGGAAATAATATCCGATTGAAAAAAAGTCCCTTCAACAAATGGTGTTGGGAAAACTGGACAGCAACATGCAGAAGAATGAACATGGACCACTTTCTTACACCATACACAAAAGTAAATTCAAAATGGATGAAAGGAATGAGAGAAGATATTTGCAAATGACATATCAGATAAAGGGTATATCTATAAAGAATTCATCAAACTCAATACCCTAAAACCAAATAATCCATTTAGGAAATAAGGGGAAGACCTGAAAAGACATTTTTCCAAAGAAGACATCCAGATGGGCAACAGACACATGAAATAATGTTCAATATCACTCATCATCAGGGAAATACAAATCAAAACCACATTGAGATACCATCTCACAATTGCCAGAATTGCTAAATTTAAGAACACAAGAAGCAACAGGTGTTGGCAAGGATGTGGAGAAGGGGGATATCTCTTACTCTATTGGTAGGATTGCAAACTGGTGCAACCATTCTGGAAAACAGTATGGAGGTTCCTCAAAAAGTTTAAAATAGAACTACCCTATGACACAATAATTGCACTACTAGGTATTAACCCAAAGGATACAAAAATACAGATTTGAAGGGATACATGAAGGGATAATTTCAGATCCTCTGTAATTAAAATAAAATCAGAATAACTTAAATATATTAATATAAAGTACTCAGAGTTTTAGAGATTTATTTTCAAAATGTGGATTATAAGTCAGTCTGCAAAACACTAAAATTTACAAACTATTATCCTTAAAGGTGTATAAACAGAATTATTCAGGCAAAGTATTTTGTTTGTGATGGTCTCATTTTTATATTTCTATTGCAGGATGAAGCACTTAGATTTATATCTTTTTTTCTTTCCAAGCATCACACTGAAATGTGTAATTTTTATAATAAGTTTTAACACTTGTGGACATTTTGTGATTAGCTATTTCTAGCTTAGATCAACAATTTCTAAAAAAAATTTTTAATGTTTATTTATATTTGAGAGAGAAAGAGTGCGCAAGCAGGAGAGGGGCAGAGAGAGAGACAGAGACAGAATCTGAAGCAGGCTTCAGGCTCTGAGCTGTCACCACAGAGCCTGATTCAAGGCTCAGACCCACAAACCCTGAGATCATGACCTGAGCCGAAACTGGACACTTAACTGACTGAGCCACACAGGTGTTACTAGATCAGCAATTTAAACTATCCAGGTATCTCTTTTATTCTTCATATTCAATGTGTTTTTAAGTCAATACAGCACAGTACTAAAATTAAGCAATGATTTATCCTGTCAAGTGATTATGGTTTATTTCCAGGGAATTCTGTAAACTGTGCGCATATGTCTCCAAGGAATTCAGCTCCAAAAGCAATGTTTCCCTGAGGATCTTTGGCTTGCTTCCTATATAAGAGATGCCAAAATACACAGACTCCTTTTTATATCCTTCAACTATGTTCTCAGAAGATTCTGTACAAAATGCAGTATCTTAAAGTACCAAGCGCCCCCTTTACCTTCATTAATTTGTGAATACCTATTTATTGTGTGCTTGAAATGTATCAAGCACTCTTCTGTGTCCAGGGCATACGTCCTGACAGCTCCCCTGCTCCCTTCTACCATGTGAGGACCTAGTTAAAAGTGTATGAAATCTATGCAGCAGGCTCTTACCAGACACCAGATCTGTTGGCACCCAGATCTTAGACTTTCTACCTCTAAAGCTGAGAAATAAATGTTTGTTGTTCAAGGCACCCAGTTACAGTATTTTGTGATAGCAGCCCTAACAGACTAAGCAAAAATAAAAACAGAGAATTCATTGCCAACAGACTTGTCCTGCAAAAAATGTTAAACAAAGTTCTTTAGGGAGAATTCAAATGATATAGGTCACAAATTCTGATCTACATCAAGAAAATAAGAGTGTTGAAGAAGTAAAGGGATAAGTACATTCAATTGCATTTTCTACAAAACTGACATTCTGTATAGCACCAACCATTTATTAAAATTAATTACAAATCCAATACCATGAGTATGTTTCTGTCTTTAATAATAGGCAACATTCTGAGATCCAAATTAGATTATCTCTGAACACCTTCCTCCTTCACTCCCTGTTTTCTTCATCTTTATTTCCATCATATACTTTCCTACTTTCCTTTTCCATTATTTATTATTTCCTTCTTTCTTGCTTTAATCAACAGTTTTAAGGAGAAACTTTATCCGACAAGATTGGCAAGTGGGGTTATAAAAATTTACAAAATGCCTTTCATAGTGGCAACCTGGACATGTGATAGCTTTGAAGAGTCAATGGTCCCAAAGTTCATACATTTGAAGAATGACATAAATTTACAGAATCAAGAAACCAAGCTAACTCCAAGCATGACTAAATGCCTAAACAAATCATAATCAAACTACTAAACACCGAAGACAATGAGAAAATCTCAAATCTGGCTACAGATAAAGGACGAATTACATACTATGAATATTAGAGAACAAAGGCTTAAACAATTTCTGACTTCTTTTCACAAGCTATGGAGACCAGAAAACAGAGGGCACCTTTAGAGTGCTGAAACAAGCAAGCAAACAAACAAACAAACAAACAAAAAACTACTTGTCAATTTAGAATTCTATACAGTACAACTGTGCTTCAAACATTACAAGGAAATAAAGACATTTTCACATAAAATCAAACTAAGAGCATTTTTCAGTAACACATCTGCACTACAAGAAATGCTGCAGGAAGTTTGTCAGCTGAAGAAAACTGAATCCAGCCAGAAAGCTGGAATTTCAGGAAGAAATTAGAAATATCAAACATTTTAAACATGGGGCAAATATTGAAGACTGCATTTTTAAAATAAGCTTGAAATAAAATAGAAGTTCATCACAAAGAAATTTAAATATTCACATATTTAAAAGACTCTTTTAAAAATACTGTAACAAAAATTCTATCTTAAGTAAAAGTTCAGTGGATGGGCTGAGGAGCAGAAAGATGATTATAAAACAAAAGAGTCAAAAAAAAGAGTCGGTTAACTTAGAGATTAATAGAGACCACTCAATTTGAAAAACAAAAAGTTAAATATATATATTTAACGAACAGAGCCTCTGTGACCTATGGGACAATATCAAAAGATCTAACATATGTGTGTAATTTGAATTTTAAAAAGCAGAGGATATTATAAGTCAGCACTGTCCAATAAAAATATAATGCAAAACACAAATGTAAGCAACATTTGTCATTTTAAATTTTCTAGTAACCTTATTTTAAAAAGTAAAGAGAACAGGTGAAATTGATTTCAATAAGATATTTTAACCAAGTATACCCAAATGATTATCATTTCAACATCTAATACATATTTAAAAATTAAAGAGATATTTTACTTTTTTTGTACTAAGTCTTTGAGATGTGAGGTACAATTTACATTCACAGCACATTTCAGTTTGGACTAGCCACATTTCAATTTTTAGTGGTTACCAAACTGGATAGTGTAAACATAGATAATGTAAAAGGTTTGTTGTTAACTTCTTCATTTTGGCTTCTCAGAAGCTTCAGACCAAATTCATGGTAAGTATGAAAAAACATGTGCAAATTAAAAAACACTCATAAACAACTAATGGGCCAAAGGAGAAGTTGCAAAGGAAATTCGAGAACACTTGAAGACAAATGAAAGCAAACACACAAGATACCAAAACTTATGAAATACAATGAAAGCAGTGTTCAGAGGCAAAATTATAGCTTTAAACATCTGCTTTAACAAAAAAAAAATAGCTCATATCAATAATCTAATTTCAAAATTCCAGATTTAAATTTAAAAAGGAGCAAAATTGGGGCACCTAGGTGGCTCAGTTGGTAAAGCTTCCAACTTCAGCTCAGGTCATAATCTCATGGTTGTGGGTTCAAGTCCCATGTCAGGGTCTGTGCTGAAAGCTTGGAGCCTGGAGCCTACTTAGGATTCTGTGTCTCACTCTCTCTTTGCCCCTCCCCTACTCATGCTCGCTTGAGCTCTCTCTCTCTCTCTCTCATTAAATAAATGTTAAAAATTTTTGAATTAAAAAAGAGCAAAATAAACCCAAAAACAGCAGAAACAAGTAAATAATAGATATTAGAGTGGAGATAAATGAAGTAGAAGAGAGGGAAAAATAGAGAAAAATCAACAAAACTGAAAGTTGGTTTTTTCAAAACGTGAACAAAAGCAGACAAACCTTTAGCTTGATTGACAAGAAGAGAGGAGAGAAGGTTCAAATTGCTAAAATCAGGAATCAGAGTCATTATTACTGACCTTCTAAAAATAGAAAGGAATATAAGAATAAATACGAACAATTGTGCATGGATAAATTAGCATAATTGAAACATTTGTAAAAACCCACAAATTACCACTTAAGGTTGAACAGAATATCTAATACACCTGTAGTTATTAAAGAAATTGAATCAGTAATCTAAATAAAGAATATCCAAGACCAGATAAATGTTCCTGAAACTTTAATTTTTTTAAATGTTTTACTTTTTTCAGAGAGAGAGAGAGAGGGCAGGGGGAAGGGCAGAGAGAGAGGGAGACACAGAATCCAAAGCAGGCTCTAGGCTCTGAGCGGTCAGCACAGAGCCCAAAACGGGGCATGAACTCACAAACCGTGAGATCATTACCTGAGCCAAAGTTGGATGTTTAACCAACTGAGCCACCCAGGTACCCCCTGAAACTTTAAAGAAGAATTAAAGAATTAAAGAATTTCAACTTCCAAATATTAGAGATTATAATGCCCTTCCTACTTGATTGCATGAGGGCAGCATTATTCTGATACTAAAGCCAGATAAAAACATCACAAAACAGAATAATACAGATCTATATCCCTTAAGAATATAGATGAAAAAATCCTCAACAAAATATTAGCAAATTAAATTTAGCTGCATTTAAAGGTAATACACCATGATAAAATGGGATGTAATGTACAGTGATCCAACATACAACAATCAATTGGCATAATACACCAATGATAGAAGATAAAATAAAGGAAGAAAAAAAAAACCATGGTCATTACAACTGATGCAGGAAAAGTCTTTGAGAAGATTCAAATGATAAAACTTCATGATAAAAATATAGCAAACTTGGAATAGAAAGAAACTTCCTCAAACTGCTAAGTGTTCATGAAAACCCTACAGCTATTGTCACACTTAGTGGTGAAAGATTGAAAGCCTTCCCCAAACCTCCAGGACACAACAAGGATGTCTACATTCTCAACTGCTATTCATCATTGTGCTGGAAGTTCTAGCCAGAACGGTTAGATGAAAATAAATAAAAACACTTGAATTGGAAAGAACTTTAAGTTCTTTATGGAAAAATCAAATAGAAATGGAAAGTCCAGAATAATCTCATACATCAATAGCCAATCAATTTTCTCATAAGGTACATAGACTATTCAATGGAGGAAAGAATAGTCTCTTAAATGGTGCTGGGACAACTGGATAGCCACATGCTAAGAATAGTTAGAGCCCTAGGTCACCGCTATTCACAAATTAACTCTAAGTATATCAATTACATAGAAGTAAGAGCAAAACTACAAATTTCATAGCAGAAAATATAGAGGTCTATTTTCATAACTTTGATTTGGATATAGCAGTTGATTCTTATGTATGACACCAAAAACATAAGCAACAAAAGAAAACATTAAATTGGACTTCATCTAAATTTTATGCATCAGAGGGCATTATCATGAAAGTGTAAAGTAAACCTGGAAGGGCACCTGGGTGGCTCAGTGGTTAAGCATCTGACATGATCTCAGGGTTCATGAGTTCGAGTCCCACATCAGGTGAGTACAAGCCCCACATTGGGTGAACACAAGACCCACTTCAGATGAGCCCCGCTTCTCTCTCTCTCCCTCTCTCTCTCTCTTTCTCTGCCCTTCATGGGATTCTTTGTCTCTGCCCCTTGCTCACTTGTGCCCCCTCCCCCCTCTGTTTCTCAAAAAGCAAAAACCTGAAAAAAGTATTTTCTTTTAAAAAATTTTTTTAAATGTTTTATTTTTGAGACATAGCAAGACAGAGCATGAGCAGGGGAAGGGCAGAGAGAGAGGGAGACACAGAATCTGAAGCAGGCTCCAGGCTCCGAGCTGTCAGCACAGAGCCTGACGTGGTGCTCGAACCCACAAACCACAAGATCATGACCCAAGCCAAAGTCAGATGCCCAACCAAGTGAGCAATCCAGGCGCCCCTGGAAAAAGTATTTTCATATCACATATCTGATAAGGTTCTAGTATTCAGAATACATAAAGAACTATTGCAAATCAGCTGCAACAAAAACACAAAAACAATCACAAATAACCCAATTTTAATATGTGCAAAGGATTCGAACAGACATTTCTCCAAATGGCCAACAACGACATGCAACAATGTTACACATCATTAGTCATTATAAAAATGCAAATTAAAACCACACTGAATTGCACTTCAATTATGGCCATGCTGGGAGGATCCCAGCATGGCCATAATTAAAAAAAGAAAAGAAATTGATATGGAGAAATTGGAAATCCAATACATTGCTAGTGGGAATGTAAAACAGTGTAGGCACTGAGGAAAGTTTGGGAGTCTCATTAAAAAAGATAAACATAAAATTACCATATGATTCAACAATATCATTCCTAGATATTCACCCAAATAACTGAAAACAGGCTTTCAAATTCTTGTATGCTATTGTTTATGGCAGCACTATTCACAATAGCCAAAAGGTGGAAACAACTCAAATGTCCATCTACAGATAAATGGATAAAATGTGATATATATGCATAATGGAATATTATCCAGCTAGAAAAATGAAGTATTAATTCATGCTTAAGTGTGGATGAACGTCAGTATCATGATGCTAAGTGAAAGAAACCACACATAAGAGGTCACATATTGTATGATTCCATATATATGAAATATTTACAGAGTTAGAATAGATCAGTATATGCCAGGGGCTCAGAAAAGAAGGGATGGGAAATGACTATTAAGTGGGTACAGTTTCCTTTTAGGAGAGCAGTGTTTGGAACTTAATATAGGTGGTCGTTGCTGAACAATGTGGGTGGACTAAATGTACTGAACTGCACACTTTAAAATAGTTGACTGGGGCACCCGGGTGCTCAGTTGGTTAAGCATCCAGCTCTTGGTTTCAGCTCAGGTAATGATCTCACAGTTTCACGAGTTTGAGTCCTGTGTTGGGCTCTGCGCTGGCAGCACAGAGCCTATTTGGGATTCTCTCTCTCCCCCTCCCTCTCTGCCTCTCCTCACTTGTGCCATCTCTGTCTCTCTCAAAATAAGCTTTTAAAAAATGATTTAAAAAAAACACTATAGCAATATAAAAACTACAATAAAAATTTTTAGTAAAAAAGTATTAGAGAATCATATCATATAGTTAATGCAAATTTTCTTTTCTGGACTTTATGATTTGAGTAGCTTAATTAAGTTCTGGGGGCGCCTGGGTGGCTTAGTCGGTTGAGCGTCTGACTTCGGCTCAGGTCATGATCTCGCAGTCCGTGAGTTCAGCCCCATGTGGGGCTCTATGCTGACAGCTCAGAGGCTGAAGCCTGCTTCGGATTCTGGTTCTCCCTCTCTCTCTGCCCCTCCCCCACTCATTCTCTCTCTCTCTCTCTCTCTCTCTCTCTCTCTCTCTCTCTGTCAAAAATAAACATTAAAATTTTTTTAAAAAATTTGTGATTGGTTATCCATAATTATGGTATCACATGCTTTCATTGCCCTAAAAATCCTCTGTCTACATCTATTCATCCTTCACCCCTTTCCCTAACCCCTGGCAACCACTGGTCTTTTTACTATTTCCATAATTTTCTTATTCTGTAATGTCATATAGTTGGAATAACAGAGTATGTACTTTTCCAGATTGGCTTCTTTCACTTAGTAATATGCATGTAAGATTCCCCCATATCTTTTCATAGCTTGATGGCTCATTTCTTTTCAACTGGTATTTTTCTCATTTTAAAATACTTTATCCTGAAGTTATTTTCAAATGCTTCCAGAGTTGCATAAGTTTTAATTATTAGTTTTCAGTGTAGATTATTTTATTTGAAAATTGGAAAGAACTATATCAGAAGATTTTTATATAGATGACACCCTGAATTTAATATTTTAAAAATTAACTCATCATTATTCCCTCTCTCCTCCAAATTTCTTCCATGCTCATTCCAGGCTTCCTGTTATGCCACATCTTACTTAGTGACATTGTCTAATTTCTTATTTCATCATGCTCAAAATTTCAGAATAACCATCAATTGCTCTCATATCCAAATAACTCAACTTTTTAATTCTTCATCACATACTTTTTAAATTCTAGTTTGAGGGCTATACCAGATCCTAAATATATAGGGATGAATAATATAACAGACAACTCTCTGCCCCTAAATGGCTTAATTATCTAAGAGAACAGAGATGAGAGAGAGAGAGACAGAAACAGAGAGAGGAGAAAAATACATAAAATAAATATTGATAGAGTTGTAAAGAAAAAATGTTGAGACAATGACTATAAAAAAGGGGAGGGTCTCCTCACAAATGGTTTCCTCTGAAAACGACTGTTTTATGGAGATGATATTTCCAATTGCCTGGAATTTGGAGGCAAAATGAGAGCAGATGTAAGGAGAGAGGTGAAAAAGAGCTTAAAGAATGGAAAGAGAGTCTGTATTACATTGATAACAGCAGATAAGGAAAGAATGGAAGAACATGAAGAAGGGTAGTGAAGAGCTATGCCAAGGAGTCTTACTGGCCACTCATCTACAATTTAATGTGGCTTTGGGACATAATTTTAGCAAAGAAGTAGCATAACTTGAGAAAACATATTTTTATCTTCTCTACAGAAAATAGATTGGATAAGGAAAGGAAGCAAAGATCATTTAGAAGCTTATTAGAGGCTACTATTTAGACCAAGTGGAAGGGAATGGTAGACTGGATTCAGATCTTCGCAGTTGTAGCAGACACTATGTTTAATCACAAAACGTTTCCTACTGGACACACATCAAGACTAGACATCTGGACATTTTGCATTTTGGTATGTCTATATAACTGGGTTATTATCAATGGAAAATAAATGGAAATTATGAGAATTACCTCCAAGTCTAGCAATAAAAACCTCCCCTGTGATGATTTACCAGACTCTCTTCTTCTCTCTATTGTAGATATATGTTGAAGAGGGCAGAGCTTTAAAAGTTAATTTCTGAATGGTGGCATAGAATAGAGTAGGCACATCCCACCCTACAAACATAATCTCTGCCATCTGTGCTGCATATTTGACTTTAAATTTCCAGGAAATAACTTTTCATTGTGTTAAATCTGGCAAAAAAAAAAAAATGACCCAATTCATTGAAAGTAAGAATAGTGGCTAAACCTTGAGAGGGATAATGACCAGAAAAGAATAAAAGGGAGGATTCTGCAGTGCTGGTAACATTCTACTTCTTTATCTGAGTACTGCTTATGTGAGGATGTTAAATCTGTGAAAAGTGACCAAGCTATATAGTATAATAATTACATATTCTGTACATACATTTTTACTTAACTGAAATACCTTTAAAAATCTACTATGTAATATTGCAATGATTTTAAAGTTTATCTGTTATAACAGGATTAGTTTAAGTACTTAGCAGTAGAAATAAAGGTAAAATGAATTGAAATAAAATTTTATGTAGAATCAACCAAATTTCCCGCAGATTGGGTGAAGACACTTAGATAGCTGGTGCAAAGATTAGACTCTTATTGTCTGTCTTGAGACCCTCATTTCCCCTCAATCTAGAGCTCTATGATTTTGATCCTTCCAGGGTAATATACACACTTAATATTTCCTTTGTCAATGATGACATGTCTTGCTTTCAAATCCTAAAACTAATTAAGTCTCTAAATTCAATCTGTCACTCAAGAAGATAGCCTTGAAAGGTTTAATTTAGGTAAGTATAAGCCCCTTATTGAATCAGGATTCAAATTTTTAGTAATCCCCTTAAAGTCTTTTCACAATATGGATTGGGGAGTTTCACTTTTCTTGTGTAGAATGTATATTTGTCATGGATATGTAAGCTGTAAGTTCCAAAAACTCCATATGGCTTACAACATATAGCTGCCTCAAAAAGAAGATTTTGTCTTGTCTTTTAAACTTGAGTTTATGGATTATAGAGTTTTCTCCACTTAATAAGTAAGTCATGTATTTTTAATGTATTTGTACAATGGTCTCCCAGGGAATGTTTCCATCTTTTAAAAATTGTTTCATCAGCTAATCCTCTTGAGATCAATGGCAGAGTACACAAAAATGATTATAGTTCTTGCAATCTTAAAACTACAAAAGAAGCAATAGTGCTTCTCATGGAGGCCAGACACATTTCAAAGTAAACAATGAGACTGAAACATTCCCTTTTTACCACTCCATTCTAAATTTTTTAAAGAGATGTATTTATTTTATATGTAATGCAAAAAATGTGCTTCAAATTTAATATAGAATAAATTGGAGATATGGCTCTTTAAAGAAAATAATGAGAAGAACTGAAATTAGATGAATTTCTTGTTATCATAAAAATCTTAGAGCTCATGTGTCTTGAGTGTGAGGTGCTGGGATTAATGTATTTTGGATGAGAATGTAAGATAAAAGTAGGTTAAAGCAATATAAAAAAATATGATGAATATACAACATTCAGAAATTGCCTCTGTTCTGGGACTCAAATCAAAAGAAGACAATTGGGGATGAAATTGCTACTAACAACAATAAGGTTTGGAAAAAAAAGTATTTTGGTCATATTAACTGCACAAAGTGGACAAAAAAAGTTGATTTATTTGTAAGTCATTGAAATATATAGTATGATGTTAAAACTATTTTTTTTATCAACTCAGTTGAGTTGTCTTAATAAGAAACCTTTGAAACTTCATTTTGTAGGAATCAAGTTTTAAATAGATACCCTTCGTAGGCTTCAACAGAATCTCAGAAATGAATTTTATTAAATGAATGTGTTGTTTTCCTCACGTAATTATAATTATATATGCCTTTAGTATGCAAAGTCAATGTGAATATCATAAAATATGTCACTAGAAAAATGAATTAGTCTTGAATTTGAGAAACTTCATTTTGTTGAATTCAATAGAATTTAAATATTTCATGAACTCCCCAGTTTTCATATCCCAAAGGAGTCTCCTCTCTCTTACCTATAAATTACCTAAGTAGGTACAGAAGTCCCTAGGACTATAAAAATGGTCAGAAATAATGACTATTTTACTGCCATTCAGCAAGTATTTTATTTGGAATTAAAAGAAAAAAAATGATGTAAAGTAATTTACAATAGTTTTTGTTGGGGGGGGGTTGCAATTTTGTAATTTAAATTTAGCCTGGGAATATGCATGTATGATTCACTTCTATCTTTATAATTTGGCACCCTATAGAATTCATCCTCTGCTGATTGACATTTCCCTATGCTTTTGACTTAAATGGCCAGAATGCAGACATTTTTAGAAAAATGATACACTGAGGAGTGTGGGAAAAGAAAGAAAACAAGTAAGAAAGGAATAAATTGAAAGAGGAAAAAAAAGAAACAAATCTTAGTGCATTATAATTATTTATAACCATTGGAAATATTTGTACATTCTCAACCTCTGAACTGGAATATATGAAGTGTAAAAAGTTTATTTTTTTAAGTTTATTTATGTATTTTGAAAAAGAGAAAGTACAGATCAGGGAAGGGCAGAGAGAGAGGGAGACACAGAGAGAATACCAAGCCCATGCAGGGCTTGTACCCACGAACCATGAGATCTTGACCTGAGCTGAAGTCAGATGCCTAACTGACTGAGCCACCCAGGAGCCCTGAAGTATAAAAAGTTTAAAATGCAATGTAACATATGACATGATATTCTTCTTAAGAAATATAGTCATGCTTTACAAAAATTTGGTGATAGACTTTCAATATAATAAACATGAGGATGTAGGCATGGTCTGGAAAAAGATGGAAAAGAAGAAAAAATGAAAAGGTAACATAATTCTATGTAATTTTTTAAGTTTATTTGTTTATTTTGAGAGAGAGAGAGAGAGAGACAGCACAAATGGAGGAGGGGCAGAGAGACAGGGAGAGAGAGAATCCCAAGTAGGCTCTACACTGTCAGTGCAGAGCTCAATGTGGGGGACTCAAATCCACAAAGCAGTGAGATCATGACCTGAGCTCAAACCAAGAGTGGACACTTAACCGACTGAGAATAAGAGAAGAGAAGGGGGACATGAGTAAGAAAGAAGTGAAGAGTCTACTGCGACAACAGGGGAAGCCATGCAGAGCAAGGACACTAAAAGGAACTAGTAGGCAGGGGTAGATAAAATTTTTGTATGGCTTGTTTTCTAGAACCCTTTTCTGTTACTGCAAAAACTAAATAAGGCATGCTACATAAATAATACAATCATCATTCATGAGGATACACTTCCTGTCTGCTTGGTTTCATATCACAGAAAGGAGAATAAACAGGGCTGGTGAGATGAAAGTAAATCCAAAGGAAAAAGGAGAAAGCAGACCTAAAGTGGTCATGAGGATTTCAATCTTCAAGAGTTTGCAAAAGTTTGGTGAAAGTACTGAGTCCCCACTGTATATGGGCCTCAGATGTTTAGGTCAAGTTTACATTTCTTAAAAGGCGAAGAGTCCTCAGCTGAAATCTGACTTACAGAATACTATCATAAGGAGTAATAAATAGAGAAAAGAGACACGATTAGCAAAGAAGAATGAGCCAGCTGATGGTGTAAAATAATGTAAATGTAAACTAAATAGATTGGAAAAAATTGCAACTATAGAAGATGCAAGTCAAAATATTATGACAGTTTTTCTGTTTCTTTCTTTGTTTCTATTTTAATATGACTTTGTAAATGCCATATATTATCCTTTTGGAATGCCTGAATTTATGACACTTGAGAAAAGAAACTCAGAGAGTTGCACTGAGTTAGTGAAATTCTGAGTACAAATTATATGAGCGAATTTTTAGAGGCTGTTACTGTTGACCAGTAGAATATCGAAGGAGTTTAGGTGTCAGTAGCAACATGTATATGGATGATCTCAAGATAATAGGTATCTCATACAGCCTTATCCCCTTTAATTCTCATTTTTTTTTCTTATTCCTTATTTTATTATTATTTCATTGGTAGAAGTCAGCCATGAGAAACCACACCACGGTAACAACCTTCATTCTTCTTGGACTGACTGATAGCCCACAATTACAAGTGGTTATTTTTCTTCTCCTTTTTTTCACCTACATGTTGAGTGTCACTGGGAATCTAACCATAATCACCCTCACCCTGTTGGATTCTCATCTAAAGATACCCATGTACTTCTTCCTCCGAAGCTTTTCATTTTTAGAAATGTTATTCACAACTGTCTGCATCCCCAAATTTCTTGTCAGCATGGCAACAGGTGACAAGACCATTTCTTACAACAGTTGCGCAACACAGCTGTTTTTTACTACTGTCTTGGGTGCAATCGAATTTTTTCTTCTGGTTGCCATGTCTTATGACCGCTATGTAGCCATCTGCAAACCCTTGCATTACACCACCATCATGAGTGACAGAGTCTGCAACTTGTTGGTCTTTGCTTCATGGTTGGCCGGTTTTATAGTAATTGTCCCACCACTCCTTGTGGGTCTCCAGCTAGACTTCTGTGCAGCCAACACTGTAAATCATTTCTTCTGTGATTTTACTCCTATATTACAGCTCTCTTGCACAGACACAGCTGTAATAGAATTAATGGCATTTCTCTCAGCCATTTTGACACTCCTGGTTACACTGGTATTAGTGATTCTCTCCTATGCAAACATCATCAGGACTATTCTGAAGATACCTTCTTCTCAACAGAGGAAGAAAGCCTTTTCTACATGTTCTTCTCACATGGTGGTTGTGTCCATTTCTTATGGCAGCTGCATCTTCATGTATGTGAAGCCTTCTACAAAGGAGAGAGTGTCTTTAAATAAAGGGATAGCCTTGCTCAGTACTTCTGTTGCCCCCGTGTTGAATCCCTTCATTTATACACTGAGAAACAAACAAGTGCAAGATGCTTTTAGGCACATGCTCAAAAAGATTAAGATTTTCTCAAGTAAGTGAACCATTTTAGTGATATTACTGAGGTTATGAGTAAAATAAAGCAAGAAGGGTAGAGTGTTTCACAGAGCTCTTCAAAGTTTGTATTCAAATAATACTGTTTTTCTTGACATAATTTTCATAGTGGCCTGCCTAACTTCCAAAGCCTAATTCTTTCCCTTATCTGTCCCTTATTTGGACCAAAATTATTTGCCTTTTTATTTGGTGCTTTTATCTATTTCCTTTTAAAATTCTCTCAGAGGAAGACAAAGTTAGACTTTAATTTTTCCATGTTCCTTTCTGCTCTTCTGGAATTCAGAGATTCAATTTTACATATATTCTATATAGAGTTAATTCACTACCTAGATTTCTAAAACTTAGCTGAAAAGCACATATTTCTAGAAACCCACAAATTATCACTGACTCAAAGGAAAATAAAAAATGGTAATTGACCTATAACTATTAAATAGATTGAATCACTAATCATATGTCCTTAAATAATGTGGATTTTGTTTGTTTGTTTGTTTCTGTAAATAGAGGTCATGGCAATCATTTCAAACAATTTATAAATTGCTTTTGCTTATTATTATTACTCTCTATCATATATTGTCGGTAAATAACAAAACACAAACAAAAATACTTGAATTTCACAGTATATGTATATTTATTTGTTTATAAATTATACAATTACAGTATAGAATATTTAAACACCTTAATACAAAAATAGAAATTAAGCAAGGAAATTAGGCAAAAGAATTAATATATTTTATAATATAACTATTATATAAATTAATTTTAATATTAATGGTACAACTATTAGATTCAATTTGATAAAACACATATTATTGTATTTGCAAATATCAGTTTAGTTATGTGATAAATTATCTGAAAGTCTTATTCCAAGCCTATCTGATCTTGGTACTTATCTAGAAGGACCATCATAGTTCAAAATTGATGCCTTACAATGCATACTGATCACATCGAAAGAAGTAAAAATCAAAATAAGATAAAAACAGAGAAGAAGGAAATCCATAACAGACTCTTAAATACAGAGAATAAATGGAGGGTTGCTGGAGGGGTGCTGGATGGGGGGGAAAGGGCTAAATGGGTGAGGGGCATCAAGGAAGGCACTTGTTAGGATGAGCACTGGCTGTTATATGCAAGTGATGAACCACTAAATTCTACTTCTGAAACCATTATTACATTATATGTTAACTAACTTGGATGTAAATAAAATTTTTTTAAAAAGAAAAAAAAGATTTAGATTGGAAAAAAAAGAAGTGAAAATCACAATAATTATTCTTTTGTCCTACTTGAATTTTTGACATTGAGTTACTACATTTCTGACTTGTCTAATGTTAATCTGCCTAAACTTTTATTTTTATACAAATATTTTTTACAGTGCAGAGAAAGTCTTTATTTGGAATATTTTAATAGAGATTAAAATAATTCTAAGTTTTCCAATGGGTGGATGAGCATTTTCATAATTAATCAGCTTATATACTCTTCAGTAACAATAACCATGGCAAAAATTTCAAGCAATCTCTAAATTTCTTTAGCTTATTACACCTTTCTTTTGAAAACTGGTTACTTTTTCATTACTATTAAAATACCACATATTTTGGAACAAAATGGTAGGGAAATATCTTCATGAAAGCATACTATTAATGGGTATTTGTTGGGTATTGATGGGCATTTGAAAAGAGAAAATTGGAATATGTCTGTTTGTAAAATAAAATTGTGTATTTCTCTTAACTGTGTATTTAAAAAATACTTTGCCTGAGAAATTCTGATTCTCTGATACAGTTTTGAAAAAGATATCTTAACATATCATTACAAGCTTCCTTCTTTCTCTTATCCCCACTCCCTCACCTCCTCCTCCTTACTCCTCTGATCCTTTGAACGTAAAAAAAATATTCTTAGATGAAAGGCTATGCAAAAACAGCCCTGTCCTGCAGATTATGGTTCTTCACTTGCCCAAGGTCAAAATTATGGCAAAAGGCCAGAGATGGCCCTAAAGCCTTATTTCAAGGTGATGAAACCTACCTGTTATGTTCCATTAGTCCACAAAATTCAATAATTCAGTATTTAGTGCCAAGATTGTTTTAATTTAAACCAGTAAGTGGGCCATAACTTAAATGCAGTTGCAATTGATGTTACCACCTAATTCAACCTATGAATTTACTGTCACCCTCTGAAATTCATCTGTGATAAGACAGCTAAACATTTTAATTAAATGGCTATATGGAATGGATCACCATTCCTGTATCATTTTTTAAAGTATTAGATGGTAACACCAAGTACTGCAGTTTTGCCAGGGAAAGAAGCTTTAGATTTATTATTTTTTAATGAGGGGGAACTCCATGGTTTTCTACTTGGCCTTGAGTATATATATTTTAACAATATATTCAGGATGATTTTTCACATGCAGTAGAATCACTTCCCACACCCCTATTATCTTCCACTCTAATAAGTGTATACCCTGACATTCTATCATCATTATAATTAAGATTAACTCAGAGATGAGGTCAAACAATACCTGAAAGTTCTAGGTTTTACCCTCTTCAGTGCACAGTTTTCCTGGCAAAGGAATATATATCCATTCAGGAAAACTAGAGGGAGAATTTAGATATTAATATCAATGCATGACTCTTCCTCACAGATAACTTCCTTCATGGGTTCTGGCTCCGTGAACTCACTAAAGTCTTTAATTGGATAAGGATCTCTAACTCCTTATGATGCCTGGATCATCCCTTCTTTCACCTAACCAACAGTTCTTTTAATTATATAGGTCATATAGGAATTTAGTGGATTGTCTATTTATTTTAGTCTTGGGGCAGCATGATGTTTTATTCAATTTACTACTAAAGCGTATCATGCAATTTTGATAACCACTCTAACCCTACCAACTAGTAAGTAACCAAAACCATCTTGCTAAGGGCTATAATATGGTCTCTGCCCTTCCATGGTCCCATCATTTCCAGTGAAGTGAGGAAGCTCATTTTAATGAAATTATCTCCACTTTCATTTCAGACCAGCAGTTACAATACTTTTCAATGCTGCTCATACCCCCTTGTACCTTGTACAAAGAATTTTCCTCTAGATCTTCACCAGTTACATAGTTAAGGGACATGTAGGCAGATTGCACATGATAAAACTATTCCATATTGTTGTCATTCTACAACTTTGGATCTTTCTTATATTTCAACTTTAATCAGGATAAATCATTCACAAATCCAAGTTGTTATCTAATTGAGCAAAAGATTATATTCATTATCAGAAGCTTGAACTCTTCCACTAAATCCACAAACACTACTCAGACCTCACCCTTACCCATTATGTGCTGGTAAACTAGCTTTCTGAAAGTAAAAGCCTAATAAATAGGAAAAAAATCCACAATTAAAAATATATCAATAAATTAACTTTGGTATATAATTATTTTTACTTTATCTCTGATATATCACCCTTAGAATCCATTCTCCATTCTCCACATTTATTTTCTCAGACTTTTGATGATGTAAATTGATAAGTTATTGCTATGGTCTTAATATGTACCCCAAAATTCATATGTTGAAACCCAAATCCTGAAAGATAATAGTATGAGAAGAAAGGGCCTTTGGGAGGTGTGTAGGTCATGAATAAGATTAGTGCTGCTGTAGAAAGAACCCCAGAGAACTCTGTACCCCTCTTTCCACCATGTGAGGCTGCAATGAGAAAACAGCAACCTGGAAGAGAGCCCTTATCTGACCACACTGATCTCAGACCTCCATGCTCCAGAACTGTGTGAAATACATTTCATTGTATACAAGACACACAGTCTTCTGATATTTTATTATAGTAGGCCAAATGGACTAAAACAATTACTATAATATTTTTTGATACATAAGTCTTCTCCTTTGAGGTTTGAATGTTAACCTCTCTAACATGCTAGGTATGACTTTTTTAACACAGAGATGATGAATTTTGGTAGATAGGGATCAAAAGGACACCTGGATTCACTCTAAAGTTACCTATCATCTCTCTGGTCATTAGGATTTTATTTTATTTTTTTCTGCTCATTTGTTTTTTATTTTCTAATAATTAAAAAAGTGTTTTTAGAAGTTTAGCATAAAAGTGGATGAAATTAAAACTGTATAGTTTGATGATTATTCTAAAAAGACTCAGGTAACAGCTGAACAAAGCTTAAAAAATAAAAATAAGTAATCAAACAAAGATCAAGGTATAAGGCATTACTAACACACTGTAGGAAACAAATATTATATTCTAATACCTATAGATTATTTCTGACTGCACAGGAATGTTATGAATATGGAATAAGCAGTATGAGTTGGGCCTCTTCTGCCTAACATGATGTCTGTGGAATCTCTACAAGCTGTTGTATCTTGCATGATTTTGGTCATCTTCATTGCTTTATGACATTGCATTAAGTGACTATCCCAAATGTGAACTGGCATATGAATTGTTTAAGTGTACGAATTTCATGAAGAGTATTGTTATGGACATTTTTTGTATATTGTATATTTTTTATTTAGATATCGTTTCTCCTTGGGTTAGTTTTGGTGATTTGTGTTTTTCAAGAATTTGTCCTTTTTCATTTAAATATTCAGATATATTGGCATTTAGATCGCATTTTCATTCTCAAATCCCAGTGTTCATTGCTTGGACCTGGTCTAGTCTTCATCTTCACTCATTCTCATATGGTAATAATCCCCAAATTCCTTCTGTAGCCTAGAACTCCTCTTTGCATAAAATAAATACCTGCTTATTCTAAATCTCTACTTGGACGTCTAAGAATCTCAGACTTAACAAGCTCTGAATTTAAACTCTATTTCCCCCGATTTTTTTTTTCTTTCTCAGATGTCATCTCAGCAAACAGCAACTTTCTTTCAGTTGTTCAGGCTAAAACCTTGAGATCATCTTTTTTTTTTTTTCTTTTTTTCTTGTTTCCCCTCATACCTCTTAGCAATCTCTTGGCAAATTCCGTTGACTACTTTCAGAAAACAACCTCTACTTCCTCTTCCATTGCAGCCACTCTGACCCAAGTCAAAGTCCCTTTTTGCTGTGATGATTGTGATAGCCCTTTGGTAACTTCCTCCTTCTCCACCTCCTCTTCCTCTCTCTTCCCTCTTCCGTTTTCTTCTTCACCTTCTCCTGTTTTTCCTCTTCTCTTCCCTACTTTCTGTACCTTCTCCTTCACCTCTTTCCATTTCCCCCCCTCTCTCACATCATGTATTTCAGCCTTCTACCCAAAACCCTTCAAAAACCCTCATCTGAATCATTTTAAGAGAAAAAAGCCTTAAAGTGGTCCACATTACATATATGTATTTATATATGTATTACATATATGATTTCCAGGCTTTTTTTTATTACATTAGCCTCATCTTTTCTAATTATTCTTTCTTACTATTCCGCAAAAGACAGAACATGTACCTTAGAATCGTTTTCACTTGATTTTCCTTTGCTCAAAATATTTTTTTGATCCACATGAAACAAATATTCCTCCATGAATTTCTGTATTGTATTTAAATCATAATCCCACACCAGACACACCATAGTTCCTTCTCTGATTTTCTTTTCTTATTATCTACATGGCATATTTTATTTTACTTATTTTTATTTTATTTCCAATATATGAAGTTTATTGTCAAATTGGTTTCCATACAACACCCAGTGCTCATCCCAACAGGTGCCCTCCTCAATACCCATCACCCACCCTCCCCTCCCTCCCACCCCCCATCAACCCTCAGTTTGTTCTCAGTTTTTAAGAGTCTCTTATGCTTTGGCCCTCTTCCACTCTAACCTCTTTTTTTTTTTTCCTTCCCCTCCCCCGTGGGTTTCTGTTAAGTTTCTCAGGATCCACATAAGAGTGAAAACATATGATGTCTGTCTTTCTCTGTATGGCTTATTTCACTTCGCATAACACTCTCCAGTTCCATCCATGTTGCTACAAAGGGCCATATTTCATTCTTTCTCATTGCCACATAGTACTCCATTGTGTATATAAACCACAATTTCTTTATCCATTCATCAGTTGATGGACATTTAGGCTCTTTCTATAATTTGGCTATTGTTGAGAGTGCTGCTATAAACATTGGGGTACAAGTGCCCCTTATGCATCAGTACTCCTGTATCCCTTGGGTAAATTCCTAGCAGTGCTATTGCTGGGTCATAGGGTAGGTCTATTTTTAATTTTTTGAGGAACCTCCACACTGTTTTCCAGAGTGGCTGCACCAATTTGCATTCCCACCAACAGTGCAAGAGGGTTCCCGTTTCTCCACATCCTCGCCAGCATCTATAGTCTCCTGATTTGTTCATTTTGGCCACTCTGACTGGCGTGAGGTGATATCTGAGTGTGGTTTTGATTTCTATTTCCCTGATAAGGAGCGACGCTGAACATCTTTTCATGTGCCTGTTGGCCATCCGGATGTCTTCTTTAGAGAAGTGTCTATTCATGATTTCTGCCCATTTCTTCACTGGATTATTTGTTTTTCGGGTGTGGAGTTTGGTGAGCTCTTTATAGATTTTGGGTACTAGCCCTTTGTCCGATATGTCATTTGCAAATATCTTTTCCCATTCCATCGGTTGCCTTTTAGTTTTGTTGTTTCCTTTGCTGTGCAGAAGCTTTTTATCTTCATAAGGTCCCAGTAGTTCATTTTTGCTTTTAATTCCCTTGCCTTTGGGGATGTGTCGAGTAAGAGATTGCTACGGCTGAGGTCAGAGAGGTCTTTTCCTGCTTTCTCCTCTAAGGTTTTGATGGTTTCCTGTCTCACATTCAGGTCCTTTATCCATTTTGAGTTTATTTTTGTGAATGGTGTGAGAAAGTGGTCTAGTTTCAACCTTCTGCATGTTGCTGTCCAGTTCTCCCAGCACCATTTGTTAAAGAGACTGTCTTTTTTCCATTGGATAGTCTTTCCTGCTTTGTCAAAGATTAGTTGGCCATACTTTTGTGGGTCTAGTTTTGGGGTTTGTATGCTATTCCATTGGTCTGTGTATCTGTTTTTGTGCCAATACCATGGTGTCTGGATGATTACAGCTTTGTAGTAGAGGCTAAAGTCTGGGATTGTGATGCCTCCCGCTGTGGTCTTCTTCTTCAAAATTACTTTGGCTATTCGGGGCCTTTTGTGGTTCCATATGAATTTTAGGATTGCTTGTTCTACTTTCGAGAAGAATGTTGGTGCAATTTTGATTTGGATTGCACTGAATGTGTAGATAGCTTTGGGTAGTACTGACATTTTGACAATATTGTTCCAATCCATGAGCACATAATGTTTTTCCATTTCTTTATGTCTTCTTCAATTTCCTTCATAAGCTTTCTATAGTTTTCAGCATACAGATCTTGAACATCTTTGGTTAGATCTATTCCTAGGTATTTTATGCTTCTTGGTGCAATTGTGAATGGGATCAGTTTCTTTATTTGTCTTTCTGTTGCTTCATTGTTAGTGTATAAGAATGCAACTGATTTCTGTACATTGATTTTGTATCCTGCAACTTTGCTAAATTCATGTATCAGTTCTAGCAGACTTCTGGTGGAGTCTATTGGGTTTTCCATGTATAATATCATGTCATCTGCAAAAAGTGAAAGCTTGATTTCATCTTTGCCAATTTTGATGCCTTTGATTTCCTTTTGTTGTCTGATTGCTGATGCTAGGACTTCCAACACTATGTTAAACAACAGCGGTGAGAGTGGACATCCCTGTCGTGTTCCTGATCTCAGGGAAAAAGCTCTCAGTTTTTCCCCATTGAGGATGAGGTTAGCTGTGGGCTTTTCATAAATGGCTTTATGATGTTTAAGTATGTTCCTTCTATCCCGAATTTCTTGAGGGTTTTTATTAAGAAACGTTGCTGGATTTTGTCAAAGGCCTTTTCTGCATCGATTGACAGGATCATATGGCTCTTATCTTTTCTTTTATTAACGTGATGTATCACATTGATTGATTTGTGAATGTTCAACCAGCCCTGCATCCCAGGAATGAATCCCACTTGATCATGGTGAATAATTCTTTTTATATGCTGTTGAATTCGATTTGCTAGTATCTTATTGAGAATTTTTGCATCCATATTCATCAGGGATATTGGCCTGTAGTTCTCTTTTTTTACTGGGTCTCTGGTTTAGGAATCAAAGTAATACTGGCTTCATAGAATGAGTCTGGAAGTTTTCCTTCCCTTTCTATTTCTTGGAATAGCTTGAGAAGGATAGGTATTATCTCTGCTTTAAACGTCTGGTAGAACTCCCCTGGGAAGCCATCTGGTCCTGGACTCTTATTTGTTGGGAGATTTTTGATGACTGATTCAATTCTGCGCTGGTTATGGGTCTGTTCAAGCTTTCTATTTCCTCCTGATTGAGTTGTGGAAGCATGTGGGTGTTTAGGAATTTGTCCATTTCTTCCAGGTTGTCCAGTTTGTTGGCATATAATTTTTCATAGCATTCCCTGATAATTGCTTGTATCTCTGAGGGATTGGTTGTAATAATTCCATTTTCATTAATGATTTTGTCTATTTGGGTCATTTCCCTTTTCTTTTTGAGAAGGCTGGCTAGAGGTTTATCAATTTTGTTTATTTTTTCAAAAAACCAACTCTTGGTTTCGTTGATCTGCTCTACAGTTTTTTTAGATTCTATATTGTTTATTTCTGCTCTGATCTTTATTATTTCTCTTCTTCTGCTGGGTTTGGGGTGTCTTTGCTCTTCTGCTTCTATTTCCTTTAGGTGTGCTGTTAGATTTTGTATTTGGGATTTTTCTTGTTTCTTGAGATAGGCCTGGATTGCAATGTATTTTCCTCTCAGGACTGCCTTCGCTGCATCCCAAAGCGTTTGGATGCTTGTATTTTCATTTTCATTTGTTTCCATATATTTTTTATTTCTTTTCTAATTGCCTGGTTGACCCATTCATTCTTTATTAGGGTGTTCTTTAACCTCCATGCTTTTGGAGGTTTTCCAGACTTTTTCCTGTGGTTGATTTCAAGCTTCATAGCATTGTGGTCTGAAAGTATGCATGGTATGATTTCAATTCTTGTATACTTATGAAGGGCTCTTTTGTGACCCAGTATGTGATCTATCTTGGAGAATGTTCCATGTGCACTCGAGAAGAAAGTATATTCTGTTGCTTTGGGATGCAGAGTTCTAAATATATATCTCAAGTCCATCTGATCCAATGTATCATTCAAGGCCCTTGTTTCTTTATTCTGGTCATTAGGATTTTAAATAAAGCAGTATTGATGTTATATATAGGACACAATGGGGTAAGAAGAGGATAGCTTTTGCTGGCAGTGAATTGTAATGTGATTTTTATTTAGGAAAAAATAGAAATATATCAAATATCCCAATATATACATTCTGATTTTCTCCAAACCCTGTACCATTATTTCCAATCTATGAGCTTTCACAAATAAGATCTGGTAAGGATGCAATTTCAACTGATGTTGTTATTTAACACACTACAAAATCAGAGCCTACCTTTGATGATAATGCTTAATTGTATATTTGAAAGTTGCTAAGAGTCTAAATCTTAAAAGGCCTCATCACAAGAAAATAAATGCAACTATGCATGGTGACAGATGGTAACTAGACTTATTGTGATGGTGATTATGCAGTGTATATAAATATCAAGTCATTTTGTTATATACTTGAAACCAATATAATATGATATGACAATTATACCTCAATTGAAAAAAGAGATCAGAGCCTACCTTTGTTTACAGCAATACCTAACATAAGGCTATAAGAGGTAATAAATTTCTTCAGAGAAGTCATGGGAACTCCATGGTTTTCTGACTATAAATCAAGCTAAGAATTTAAAGCCACAAATTTGTCATTTTCTTTCTTTAGATCCTTGATATGGTTAGAAATAACCATCCTGCCTCATAGCACTATAGTGACTATATATCTATCACATTTATCATATTGCTATCATCTCCATTTAGTTTGGAAAAGGTTATCCTTTAATGTAAATTTCTTCCTAAGTGATAATCTAAGTAACTCTGTCAATACTTGATGCCATGGATTCCTGATGTCTTATTATGGTCAGAGCCCTATCTTCAAACACTTCAAGGTCAGAAAACTACTTCAAAAAAAAAACCCTCCTTAAGCGTATATTTCATGCAACCCCTTGTGCTTTCATGACTACTGAGTGCCAATTTTCCATGGACTTGCTACATACATATCTTGTATTAGCTCTTGCTCTAGATTATTTTTACAACTGTTTTATAGCATCCAGCCATGGAGATAGAGATTATATCTCCCTCTAGGCAAGAAGGCAGACTTTTTTCCTGACCAGGATTAGAAAGATCATGCCTCTGCATATGGCAATATTGGCCAGGCTTGGTAGCAGCCTCTTTAAATACTGTGATTTTTTTCCAAGCTCAGAGTTTCTCAGCTCTGACACACACCTATTGTATGTTAAGCGTCCATGTGCATCCTCTCTGCATTGCTCTGTGTGGGGACTGGGAGGCAAGGGGAACTGTTGCAAACATGAAGTCTATGCCACCTGCTATGCTGTGAGTAGTAATATCTATTGTCTCTGACTCAGGAGTCTTGTGTTTTCTGCCAGAATCTATGAAACTGTGGTTGGGTGACCTATTATCTCCCTCCAAGTTCTTGACAGTTTTGTTGAAGAAGATAAATTGCTAGAAAAGATATGGCTCCCTGGAAAAGGAGGGCACAGGGATCATCCATGGGCAAGGTTAGGAATGTGAAAGATCCCTCATCCAATTATAGATGCTCTTGAGCAGGTAGTAAATGAAGAGATCTGAGTCCCTAACTTACTTACCTCTTAATGAGCCTGAGGGTCAGGAGGTAGGATTGAAACTATCCAACAGATCACTGCTTTCAGTTATTGTTTACTCCTCTAGGTGGAAAGAGGATGGCCAAGGACGCACCAAACCTGACTTTGGATGTAAATGATATACATAATATTTTATATGTTTATATATTTTATATATAATACATATATGTAACATATGTATGTTTTATATATAATTGGCAAAAAATGAAAGCAATCCACAGGCTATTCAAAAGGCAAATGGCTAAACATACAGCAAAAGGAATAAGCTATCAAGCCATACAAAGACATAGATGAATGTTAAATGCACACCCTTAAGTAAAAGTCAGCCGACTTCAAATGCTATACAGTGTATGATTGAATTTATATCCTATTCTAAAAGAGACAAATTTATAGAGAAAGTAAAGAGATCAGTGATTGCCAGGACTTGGGAGCTGGAGGGTTGAACAGTTGAAGCACAGTTGATTTTTTTTAGTGTAGTAAAGTTATTGAATATGATGCCATGAAGATGGGTATATCACACTACAGTTGTAAAAACAAGTAAAAAGAACATTGCAACACAAAGAATAACTCCAATGTGTGAAAATTAAAAAAAAATTAAATCCAGGATCTTCAAATGAATGCAGAGGATTTAATTGTATTCTGAATGTAAGAAACAACTTCACTGAAGGGAGTAGGGGAAATGATACTAATCTATGGATGGAAATGAGTGAATCAGTAAGACTCAAGTCATAAGCCCTATACTCTAGTTGATATAGTTGCTTCCTACTGGACATTTCTATTGGAATTGAATAATTAAGTCAATTGCAGATGGAGGAAGCCATTGTTTCACTGTTGGAGTAATACATAGGAGCAAGAGGACAAAGGTAGAATGATTCATGTGATATTGGGTTAAAGTTGAAGATACTAGTATGAATTCATGTGTAGCATAACATAGATACAGAATGAATCACATGTAAATGCATAATTGTGTGTATAAATCTGGATAGATATAAATATATATTCCCTTGCTCTATCACCTGAGGGTATCCAGAACAGATACTCCAGACACATTCCAATAAAGGGAGATTCTAGAAAATGCCTGACAAGTACTTCTCAGAACTGTCTAGGTTATAAAAAATAAGAAATGTCTGAGAAACTGTCAGTTTACAGAAACCTAAGGGTACAATTCTAATAAATTTAATGTGATATCACCCAATACATTGTCATATTATTGCTTTAAACAAACTCAAATCAGTCAGGTTGGTACACATTCCAGGTGGGAATATGGCCACAAGGGGTCTAGTGGATTCAAGTTTAATTCTGGATAAGTTTTAAAAAAATGTCCTTGTCCCTCCTGCACCTGATCTTTCTAGATGAAAGGTCTCAGTGTGAGTAGGGGATAACTGGAAACTAGATGCAATTATAGCTACTGGAATGGACCACTCAGATTTTGTAGAAGTGGAGAGAGAGAAAAACCTGGTATCAGGCAAGATACCTGCCTTCCTCCAGAAGACAAATACTCCAATGCAAGAGCCTTAAATTTACCTGTTAGGTCTGCCATCCTCCACCAGATGGTCTCTGAGGATAGCAGAGACAAGAGGGGGCCACTCCAGTACCTCCTGGTCACCCCCATACACCTACCTTCACCCTTAGGCAAAATAATTCTTTTTATTTTTTATTTAATTTTAATTTTTTTTTTTACTATTTATTGATCTTTAAGAGAGAGAGAGCAGAGGAGGGGCAGAGAGAGAGAGAGGGAGACACAGAATCTGAAGCAGGCTCCAGCTCAGAGCTGACAGCTCAGAGCCTGACACGGGGCTCAAACTCATGAACCCTGAGATCATGACCTGAGCCAAAGTCAGAAGCTTAACCAACTGAGCCACCCAGGTGCTCCAAAATACTTCTTTTTAAAATTTATTTTAATTCCAGTAAATTAACATACAGTATAATCTTGATTTCAGGTGTACAGTATAGTGATTCAACAATTGTATATATTATTTAGTGCTCATCATAAATGTACTCTTGATCCCTTCACCTATTTCACTCATTCCCTATCCATCTCCCCTCTGGTGACCCTCTATTTGTTCTCTAAAGAGCCTGTTTCTTGGTGTGTCTCTTTTTCTTTCTTTGTTTGTTTTGTTTCTTAACTTTCACATATGAGTGAAATCATATGGTATTTTTCTCTGACTTATTTTATTTAGAACAATATCTTCTGGATCCATCCATGTTGTTGCAGACGACAGGATTTCATTCTTTTTGTGGCTGAATAATATTCTTTTATATTTACCACCTCTTCTTTATCTATTATCTATCAGTGGACACTTGGGCTGCTTCCATAATTTGGCTAAAGTACTACAATGAATATAGGGGTACATACATCCTTTTGAATTAGTGTTTTCATATTCCTTGGTGGAATTCCTGGATCATAGAGTAGTTCTATTTTTAATGTTTGAGGAAGCTCCAAACTGTTTCCCACAGTGGCTGCATCAGTTTGCATTCCTACCAACAGTGCATGGGGGTTCTGTTTTTCTCCACATCCTCACTAGTATGTTTTTTCTTGTGTTTTTTATTTTAGTTGGGAAAAACACTTCCAAATGTCTTCCTCACTCGTATTTTGAGTCATAATGAAGCAGACAAATGTCACATGGCTAATGGCTTGAACAAATAGAACAAATTGGATTAAATACACTTAAGCAGTCCCTCCAAAAATAAGTTACTGAATTGGGAGCTCTAAGGCTTATCAGCCAGCTGGATGTTACATGGGAGGCTTGCTAACCTGTAATCTGAATGATGCACGCTTAATGTGGCTGCCAACCTCTCAAATTGTAAACTCTTTCTAGGAGACCTCATGCACTCTTGGGTTTATACTTCCTGTGTGAGGGCTGGACATTGGTTGGCATCTTGTTGGAAAACACTGTGGTGCCTTGGGAGTAATAAGAGAGACCTGAAGGTTAATCAGAGAGGTTAACATAGGAACATGCTTAGGGGAATTTGCAGCTGAAGCCAAGTTGGTATAGAAATGAGGGGTGGATTTGGTGGAAGGAAATTCTGAAACATTTCCACATGTTGTGATAGCTTTTGTTCTGGACTCTGTTTTCAAGAATGTTTTGTAATAGATTTGGCCTATTTTTCCCCTTAGCAGTATATTAAAGACACTCTCTTCTAGTAGGGCAAAATTAAGCAGATTTTCTCTTCACAAGACTGAGAATTTCCTAACCTGGTGTTACTCAGCTTTAAATGTAGGTGCATTGTGTAAATAACAATATCTATTAGGGTTAGGGCCCTTCCTTGAAGAGAATTTAGGGGTCAGGAGAACAGATGAGAACATGAAGCTCCTGCTTCCTGCTATATAATACATAATAAAGTTTTCTGTTGCTGACCTGGTAGGCTTGCCTCCCCATCAGTATCTATGAAATGATGGTGGGCCAACCTGTTAGACTCTAGGTAAAAGTTCAGACCCTTCTCGGGTTTTGATTAATACCATAGATTTGGTAGAGTGTAAGAAAGACAAATATCACATCATGGAACTCTTCTACGAAGTCACTGTGTTTCTTAGCTGGTAGGACCTGCGATGGTGTTAGGAACCTGGGTCTGCTGTCCCTTATTGAATGGCCAGTGTATTCCTCATGTGCTTGCTCATACTTATAGTTCCAAATGGTTTGCCATCCAACCTGCATCACAAGTGTGAGGGACTAGCAGAGAGGAAGAGGAGGGCAAACCCCTCTTATCAAAGAACAATCAAAGGAAATTGCACAACATCTCCACTTATGTCCTTTGCTCATAATTTAGTCACATGGTCACAACCAGTTGCAAGGAAGGCTAGTTGTAGACAGAGACAAATATTCCATTAATACAGAGAAAGTGGAGAATGCTTGGGTGTTATGAAATAATCAGTCTTAAGATCTATAAGATCAGATTGTAAAGACGATTTGGAGTAAAGACTGAATTTCAGAATAAAAACGAAATGATTATATGGAATAAAATGTTAGATATTTCAGGTGCAATTTTTTCTATGACAGGTTAATAACTTCTCCAACTAATATTGTCACTTGTTATTATCAACTAAAATTTTCTTTTTTGACTTCTAGTTATCTATGTATTTAGGGTTTCAAAACACATCTGTGTGGAAGGGCAAACACACATTAGGGAAATCTATACTGAAAGCTTTGGAGACAGAGTTAAAAGCAGTTTTGAAAAAAAAGTATATAATTTATTTTTTTTTAAGTATTTAGTGCCTAGGGAGAACTCATGCGTAATGTATAAATTTGTGACCCTTTGAGAATGTTCTTCTTGGATCTCATATCCTCTGGGGACTCCTCATAATCTTTAGATATTTTCTTTCAAGATACAGACAGTATAAATATTCAATGAGATCAAGTGCTGATGAATTTTATATGGCACTGTGAATAATACCAAGAAAAGCACTCAAAACATAAATAAGTCAACTGTAGTGACAGGGAAATTTAATAGTCTAAAACTCTGAAAAAAAAAAAACTTTTAAAACCATTTACAAAGTTGCCATAAATAAGTAAGAAAATCAGTCACAGATTGTGGGGTAGAGGGAGAATCCTACAGAGAAGAATGGAATTTTCACTGTGGTCTGTTCAGCATGATGATAAAAGAGTTAAATATTGAAGCAGAGATAATTTGCTGGAATAAACCTGTTTAATATCTTCAAAAATGTGTTTGATTTTTAAAGTGCTTTTGGCAGACTGATTAGGACTCAAAAGGATGAAAAAATTGGTATGTCGAAAATTTAAAGACCATATTTCCATTAGATTTGTTTTAACCCATTTTGTCTTATTTTTACCATTATGGTATTAACCTTATTTTTCTAACCTTCAAATTTTGATTAAGGGGAAATCATGAAAAAAGACAGAATACAATGAAAATTTAGTTTTGAAAAACTTTACCTTTTTAAAATTTCACTAATATTCATAATATTTAACAGAAGCTTGACTTCTAATGGTTTTGTAGTGTGAGCTTTGTTAATTTTTGTACAATATGTGTTGGGGATAGTTGGTGGGTGTAACTGTTGTAGTTGGACAAAGAAATAATCTGACATAGTAAAACTCTGAATTAGGTGTTTTAGATATAACATTCCTACAGTTGTTGCCTTTGGAGTAATTTGTGTAAATGAAGAAAAATTTATGATTAATCGTTTCACAATTATGTGAATGTAAGAGGAATGTCCAGGAAAAACAACCGTCCTTTCTTTTATACCCATATATGTCTACATTATTAACATGAATTTGACAATAGATCTTATTTTTTACCTACACTTTTAGATATAACTGGAAACAATTTTTATTTGTACTCTATGTTTATTTTTATTTATGTATATATCTTTGAAATTATATTCTATGTTTTAGAGATTGAAATAATTATATTGATATTCTCAAAACAGAAAACATTGTCTTATCTATGGCCCATTACTAAACCTTATTTATTTTATGTGTTTGATATGAAGGTACCAAGGAAATAAATGTTCCTTAGAATCATTATTAAAAAAAGAAAAAAGCACAATAAGCTGTCCTATAATCATTGGTAGAAGTTGTTATTTTTCAGAGCACAACGTAGGGAAAAACACTCTTTCAAACTTAATCTTGGTGTCCAATTTGCTAGCTGTGCAAACCAGAACAATCTGATTGTCTCTAATATATGCCATATGTTGAGATGACTACTGTTATCTATAGTTAATATTTAATTACATTTTAGCCAAACATTTGAATATCCTTATGATAAGGAATACATGCCTCCTAAAATTTTGTCAACACTATTCTGTGATTCATTGTATTTGAAATTTACCAAATACTGTTCATCTCTTTTAAGCCATGCTGACCTCAAATTGTTCATCTTTTCAGTCTGTATTTTACAGAAAGATTAAAATGCTAAGTGTAAAGCATAGAAACAGAGAGAGAAATTTCATGACAAATATTTTCTTATAATTTGTATTTATTAATACTTACAAACTTACATATTTTTAATTTCAGGATTATTACTAATTTAAATGTCTTAATCTTCTTTCAATTTTTCTTACTAATTTAATTTCTTAAGCTCAATAACCTATTTCTAAAAATCCCTTCTATATCTCTAGGTTTCCATACAGATTTATCTTTATCTTTCTCCCACTTCATATGATTTCCTGAACTCATATTTATATATTTCTATATGCTTCTATATCCATTACTCTCATTTTTTTTTCATTTTTCAGAATCATAACTTAGGAAAACTGCAGTTTCTTATTAGACACACAAATATTACCAGAATATTCCTGCTGATTTTGTTTGGGAGTACAACGTGGGAAGAGTGGGAATGATAACAGAGTTTGATGGGATGGAAATACTACTAAGGACAGAAAATAAAACTATTCGTGATGTTTCATATTCACTTATTGGAAACTGTATCTCATTAGCCATGAAAGTAAATGACAGAAGAATCAGGCATTTGAATTTGATTAAGTAAAATGGTAAAGTTATATAACCCTGTCTATTGATGATGGTGAGGTGTGTGTGTGTGTGTGTGTGTGTGTGTGTGTGTGTGTGTGTGTGTGGTGTGTGTGTATTTTATGAAAACCATTTTCTGATATAATTTTAATGACAATCATTTTGGTTCTGAATGTAAAGCTCTTAATTGAGTAAGAAATGGTATCCATCTCAATTCTTGCTAAAATCAAGAAAGAAGCACTTGTGCATGCTTTAAAACTCCTTCTAATTTCCCTCATATAAAAACAATCAACAACCGCTATCATATCAATCATCGCTATCATTATTCTCTGGCAGAATTGCAAAGTAAACATAAAATTCTCTATCCAGATACTTCGGAAATGCAAACTATTGTTCTTCCTGGCATAACCTCCTAAAATATGAATGGTGTTACTCTATCTGAAAGATTGCTTTCCTAATTTTAGACACTAGTTACCACTGCTATTTTCCCCTTAGGACTATCAATTTCTTTCTTTCTTTTCTATTTAGACCTGGAAAAGTAGAGGACAGTAATGGGAAATCACACACAAGTGACAGTGTTTATCCTGGCAGGTTTGACTGATGATCCACAATTGAAAGTTGTGCTATTTGTCTTCCTGCTTCTCACCTACCTGCTAAGTGTCACTGGCAATCTGCTCATCATCACACTCACCCTGGTGGATATCACCCTCAAGACCCCCATGTATTTTTTCCTTCGGAATTTTTCCTTCCTAGAAATTTCCTATACTACCACATGCATTCCCAAATTGTTGGTTGCTATGGCAACTGGGAACAAAACCATTTCCTTTAATTGTTGTGTTACTCAAGTGTTTTTTGCCTTCCTTCTTGGTGCATCTGAATTTTACTTGCTGGCAGCCATGTCCTATGACCGCTATGTTGCCATCTGTAAGCCCCTGCACTACACAACCATCATGAGCAGTAAGATCTGCATGCAACTTGTCTTCTGTTGTTGGCTTGCTGGGTTTTTTGTCATCTTTCCACCTCTCCTCTTAGGCATAAACCTTGACTTCTGTGCCTCCAACGTTGTTGATCATTTCTACTGTGATACAACTCCCCTGCTGCAGATCTCCTGCTCAGACACACAGCTCTTAGAGACCATGGGATTCATTTCTGCATCAATGACACTTGTGGTCACATTGGTAATGGTGATAATATCATACAGCTTTATTGCATTAACAATTCTAAAAATCCCTTCAACTAATCAGAAGAAAAAGGCTTTTTCAACATGTTCCTCTCACATGATGTGATATCTCTTTCTTATGGCAGCTGTATCTTCATGTACGTCAAGCCGTCAGTCAAACAAAGAATATCTTTTTCCAAGGGAATTGCAGTGCTCAATACCTCCATTGCCCCACTTTTAAATCCTTTCATTTACACTTTACGGAACCAGCAAGTGAAAAAAGCCTTCATGAACATGATACAAAGGGTTGTTTCTTTCTCAAGCAAATGAATATCCTGTTGCATAATGTATAATGCAAATGAACAAAGGAACCCCAATAATATCAATGAATCTAATTATAGCTTCCAATACATAGTTTCTTTCAGTGTTTTTTGCTTTCATGTCTTTGATATTCATCTTTATACCTTCTCAAGCTATATTTACAAAAAAAATCTTTGTTCCAAAGATAATTTTATTGATAACCTTTAACAGATATTTTTTCTCATCTCACTTCCATTTCCTATGAATATCTGAAAGAAATGGAGTTGAGATTTTCAATCGGTCTCTGTTGTCTTTGAATGCTAGTCAAGGATCAAAATATCTTTGTATTTATATTATATTTGATGTAACATACAACATAAAGTATTACATCTTTATTTATTTTAGTTGAACGTGCTTACAACTAATATTCATTTATAGTTTTTGTAACACTACCAAATTATTGCTGCATACTCTAACAAAATGAGAGGAAAATTTTGGCAGAGATTAAAGATTAGTGTTGATGCTCAAATTAGAAAATGTTGTCTATTTAAAAATTGTTCATGTGTCTAAGTAGATCCCTTAGAAATTAGTTTTTTAGTTTCTATTAGAAAATTGTTAGCGTTTATAAGTGTATCAATTATAGGTGACAAAATGTGTTATTTCACTGCTATATTTTAAAAATTAATTATGAAATTCAAACTTATTTGGTGTTTCTATGCTCAAAAAATCTCTTCAACAACATGGGATACTCTGGAGCTAACTGAAAACTATAAGTGTAATTTGGAAAAACAATGGTAACTCAGTGTATTTATTCTTTTCAGATTTTTATAGACATAGATACAAACATAGATAGTTATCCCAGTAAAATCAAAATAGTAGAATTAAAGTAAAACTTTACCTACAGATTTTTGAACTGTAGGTCATAATTTAGAATTTCAGGGTTTCAAAATTTTTCTGTGTCATGGAAAAAATGTAAAACATTAAATATAATAAAAACATTTTCACAGTTACATATCATGTTTCATGTTTTTTAATAGAAATGTATGTTCATTAGGTCTTTTTTTCATTTCTTTTTATCTTAACTATGGGTCTTGATTTGAATATTTTGAAAAATACTCTCTAAATACTTCTGAACAGTTCATTAATGAACTGGATCTTAAAAGATATTTGAGTCATGAATGATTTCAGGAATAATAGTTAATGAAACCATTGATTACATTTTTTCCATGATCATTTATGTATATACTTTTTTTAAGTTTATTTCTTTATTATGAGAGAGCACACTAGTGAGCAGGAGAGGGGCAGAGAGACAGGAAGAGAGAGACTCCCAAGCAGACTCCATGCGGTCAGTGCAGAGCCAGACATGGGGCTCAAACTCTCAAACTGCAAGATCTTGACTTGAACTGAAATCAAGAGTTGGAGGCTTAACTGACAGAGCCACCCAGGCGTCCATATACCTATACTGCTTATATTTTGAGAAAGCCGATCTAATGATCCAGGAGCATTATCTAATTTTAGAAATTAAAAAAGCACAGAAAAATAATAAAAGATACATATGACATATTGAGAAAATCTAATAGAGTGAAGCCTAAGATTCTCAATGGTGTTTGTTGTTGTTGTTTTAATTCTTTCATTTATCAATCCAAATGAGTTTGTGTTAGACACACTGTCCAAGCTAAGGCATTAATTTATCATTGTCATTCTAAAATGCTTTATTTATATATTTTAATGTCTGTCAACTGCTAGTTATTTACCATAGAGGATATTAACATTATTTTTTAATTATTTTTTTTATTTTATTTTCAGTATATGAAATTTGTTATCAAATTGGTTTCCATACAACACCCAGTGCTCATCCCAAAAGATGCCCTCCTCAATACCCATCGCCCACACTCCCCGCCCTCCCACCCCCATCAACCCTCAGTTTGTTCTCAGTTTTTAAGAGTCTCTTATGCTTTGGCTCTCTCCCACTCTAACCTCTCTTTTTTTTTTTTCCTTCCCCTCCCCCATGGGTTTCTGTTAAGTTTCTCAGGATCCACATAAGAGTGAAAACATATGGTATCTGTCTTTCTCTGTATGGCTTATTTCACTTAGCATAACACTCTCCAGTCCCATCCATGTTGCTACAAAGGGCCATATTTCATTCTTTCTCATTGCCATGTAGTACTCCATTGTGTATATAAACCACAATTTCTTTATCCATTCATCAGTTGATGGACATTTAGGCTCTTTCCATAATTTGGCTATTGTTGAGAGTGCTGCTATGAACATTGGGGTACAAGTGCCCCTATGCATCAGTACTCCTGTATCCCTTGGATAAATTCCTAGCAGTGCTATTGCTGGGTCATAGGGTAGGTCTATTTTTATTTTGAGGAGCCTCCACCCTGTTTTCCAGAGTGGCTGCACCAATTTGCATTCCCACCAACAGTGCAAGAGGGTTCCCGTTTCTCCACATCCTCGCCAGCATCTATAGTCTCCTGATTTGTTCATTTTGGCCACTCTGACTGGCGTGAGGTGATATCTGAGTGTGGTTTTGATTTCTATTTCCCTGATAAGGAGCGACGTTGAGCATCTTTTCATGTGCCTGTTGCCCATCCGGATGTCTTCTTTAGAGAAGTGTCTACTCATGTTTTCTGCTCATTTCTTCAATGGGTTATTTGTTTTTCGGGTGTGGAGTTTGGTGAGTTCTTTATAGATTTTGGATACTAGCCCTTTGTCCGATATGTCATTTGCAAATATCTTTTCCCATTCCGTTGGTTGCCTTTTAGTTTTGTTGGTTGTTTCCTTTGCCGTGCAGAAGCTTTTTATCTTCCTAAGGTCCCAGTAGTTCATTTTTGCTTTTAATTCCCTTGCCTTTGGGGATGTGTCGAGTAAGAGATTGCTACGGCTGAGGTCAGAGAGGTCTTTTCCTGCTTTCTCCTCTAGGGTTTTGATGGTTTCCTGTCTCACATTCAGGTCCTTTATCCATTTTGAGTTTATTTTTGTGAATGGTGTGAGAAAGTGGTCTAGTTTCAATCTTCTGCATGTTGCTGTCCAGTTCTCCCAGCACCATTTGTTAAAGAGACTGTCTTTTTTCCATTGGATAGTCTTTCCTGCTTTGTCAAAGATTAGTTGGCCATACTTTTGTGGGTCTAGTTCTGGGATTTCTATGCTATTCCATTGGTCTGTGTGTCTGTTTTTGTGCCAATACCATGCTGTCTTGATGATTATAGCTTTGTAGTAGAGGCTAAAGTCTGGGATTGTGATGCCTCCCGCTGTGGTCTTCTTCTTCAAAATTACTTTGGCTATTCGGGGCCTTTTGTGGTTCCATATGAATTTTAGGATTGCTTGTTCTACTTTCGAGAAGAATGCTGGTGCAATTTTGATTTGGATTGCATTGAATGTGTAGATAGCTTTGGGTAGTATTGACATTTTGACAATTTATTCTTCCAATCCATGAGCAGGGAATGTCTTTCCATTTCTTTATATCTTCAATTTCCTTCATAAGCTTTCTATAGTTTTCAGCATACAGATCTTTTACATCTTTGGTTAGATCTATTCCTAGGTATTTTATGCTTCTTGGTGCAATTGTGAATGGGATCAGTATCTTTATTTGTCTTTCTGTTGCTTCATTGTTAGTGTATAAGAATGCAACTGATTTCTGTACATTGATTTTGTATCCTACAACTTTGCTGAATTCATGTATCAGTTCTAGCAGACTTTTGGTAGAGTCTATTGGATTTTCCATGTACAATATCATGTCATCTGCAAAAAGTGAAAGCTTGACTTCATCTTTGCCAATTTTGATGCCTTTGATTTCCTTTTGTTGTCTGATTGCTGATGCTAGAACTTCCAACACTATGTTAAACAAGAGCGGTGAGAGTGGGCATCCCTGTCGTGTTCCTGATCTCAGGGAAAAAGCTCTCAGTTTTTCCCCATTGAGGATGATGTTAGCTGTGGGCTTTTCATAAATGGCTTTTATGATGTTTAAGTATGTTCCTTCTATCCCGATTTTCTCAAGGGTTTTTATTAAGAAAGGGTGCTGAATTTTGTCAAAGGCCTTTTCTGCATCGATTGACAGGATCATATGGTTCTTATCTTTTATTAATGTGATGTATCACGTTGATTGATTTGCGAATGTTGAACCAGCCCTGCCTCCCAGGAATGAATCCCACTTGATCATGGTGAATAATTCTTTTTATATGCTGTTAAATTCGATTTGCTAGTATCTTATTGAGAATTTTTGCATCCATATTCATCAGGGATATTGGCTTGTCGTTCTCTTTTTTTACTGGGTCTCTGTCTAGTTTAGGAATCAAAGTAATACTGGCTTCATAGAATGAGTCTGGAAGTTTTCCTTCCCTTTCTATTTCTTGGAATAGCTTGAGAAGGATAGGTATTATCTCTGCTTTAAACGTCTGGTAGAACTCCCCTGGGAAGCCATCTGGTCCTGGACTCTTATTTGTTGGGAGATTTTTGATAACCGATTCAATTTCTCTGCTGGTTATGGGTCTGTTCAAGCTTTCTATTTCCTCCTGATTGAGTTGTGGAAGCCTGTGGGTGTTTAGGAATTTGTCCATTTCTTCCAGGTTGTCCAGTTTGTTGGCATATAATTTTTCATAGTATTCCCTGATAATTGTTTGTATCTCTGAGGGATTGGTTGTAATAATTCCATTTTCATTCATGATTTTATCTGTTTGGGTCATCTCCCTTTTCTTTTTGAGAAGCTTGGCTAGAAGTTTGTCAATTTTGTTTATTTTTTCAAAAAACCAACTCTTGGTTTCATTGATCTGCTCTACAGTTTTTTTAGATTCTATATTATTTATTTCTGCTTAATCTTTATTATTTCTCTTCTTCTGCTGGGTTTAGGCTGCCTTTGCTGTTCTGCTTCTATTTCCTTTAGGTGTGTTGTTAGATTTTGCATTTGGGATTTTTCTTGTTTCTTGAGATAGGCCTGGATTGCAATGTATTTTCCTCTCAGGACTGCCTTCGCTGCATCCCAAAGCGTTTGGATGCTTGTATTTTCATTTTTGTTTGTTTCCATATATTTTTTTTTATTTCTTCTCTAATTGCCTGGTTGACCCACTAATTCTTTAGTAGGGTGTTCTTTAACCTCCATGCTTTTGGAGGTTTTCCAGACTTTTTCCTGTGGTTGATTTCAAGCTTCATAGCATTGTGGTCTGAAAGTATGCATGGTATGATTTCAATTATTGTATACTTATGAAGGGCTCTTTTGTGACCCAGTATGTGATCTATCTTGGAGAATGTTCCATGTGCACTCTAGAAGAAAGTATATTCTGTTGCTTTGGGATGCAGAGTTCTAAATATATCTGTCAAATCCATCTGATCCAATGTCTCATTCAGGGCCCTTGTTTCTTTATTGACCGTGTGTCTAGATGATCTATCCATTTCTGTAAGTGGAGTGTTAAAGTCCCCTGCAATTACAACATTCTTATCAATAAGGTTGCTTATGTTTATGAGTAATTGTTTTATATATTTGGGGGCTCCGGTATTCGGCGCATAGACATTTATAACTGTTAGCTCTTCCTGATGGATAGACCCTGTGATTATTATATAATGCCCTTCTTCATCTCTTGTTACAGCCTTTAATTTAAAGTCTAGTTTGTCTCACATAAGTATGGCTACTCCAGCTTTCTTTTGGCTTTCAGTAGCATGATAAATAGTTCTCCATCCCCTCACTCTCAATCTAAAGTTGTCCTCAGGTTTAAAATGAGTCTCTTGTAGACAGCAATTAGATAGGTCTTGTTTTTTTATCCATTCTGATACCCTATGTCTTTTGGTTGGTGCATTTAGTCCATTTACATTCAGTGTTATTATAGAAAGATACGGGTTTAGAGTCATTGTGATGTCTGTATGTTTTATGCTTGTAGCGATGTCTCTGGTACTTTGTCTCACAGGATCCCCCTTAGGATCTCTTGTAGGGCTGGTTTAGTGGTGACAAATTCCTTCAGTTTTTGTTTGTTTGGGAAGACCTTTATCTCTCCTTCTATTCTAAATGACAGACTTGCTGGATAAAGGATTCTTGGCTGCATATTTTTCTGTTCATCACATTGAAGATCTCCTGCCATGCCTTTCTGGCCTGCCAAGTTTCAAAAGAGAGATCAGTCACAAGTCTTATAGGTCTCCCTTTATATGTTAGGGCACGTTTATCCCTTGCTGCTTTCAGAATTTTCTCTTTATCCTTGTATTTTTGATATGTCGTGCAGAAGATCGATTCAAGTTACATCTGAAGGGAGTTCTCTGTGCCTCTTGGATTTCAATGCCTTTTTCCTTCCCCAGTTCAGGGAAGTTCTCAGCTATGATTTCTTCAAGTACACCTTCAGCACCTTTCCCTCTCTCTTCCTCCTCTGGGATACCAATTATGCATATATTATTTCTTTTTAGTGTATCACTTAGTTCTCTAATTTTCTCCTCATACTCCTGGATTTTTTTATCTTTCTTTTTCTCGGCTTCCTCTTTTTCCATAATTTTATCTTCTAGTTCACCTATTCTCTCCTCTGCCGCTTCAATCCGAGCCATGGTCATTTCCATTTTATTTTGCATGTCGTTTAAAGCGTTTTTCAGCTCCTCCTGGCTGTTCCTTAGTCCCTTGATCTCTGTAGCAAGAGATTCTCTGCTGTCCTCTATACTGTTTTCAAGCCCAGCGATTAATTTTATGACTATTATTCTAAATTCACTTTCTGTTATATTATTTAAATCCTTTTTGATCAGCTCATTAGCTGTTGTTATTTCCTGGAGATTCTTTTGAGGGGAATTCTTCCGTTTGGTCATTTTGGATAGTCCCTGGAGTGGTGCGGACCTGCAGGGCACCTCCCCTGTGCTGCGGTGTATAACTGGAGTTGGTGGGCAAGGCCGCAGTCAGACCTGATGTTTGCCCCCAGCCCACCACTGGGGCCATAGTCAGACTGGTGTGTGCCTTCTCTTTCCCTCTCCTAGGGGCGGGATTCACTGTGGGGTGGCATGGCCCATCTGGGCTACTTGCACACTGCCAGGCTTGTGGTACTGGGGATCTGGCGTATTAGCTGGGGTGGGTAGGCAAGGTGCACAGGGGCAGGAGAGGCAGGCTTAGCTCGCTTGTCCTTAGGTGATCCACTTCAGGAGGGGCCCTGTGGCAGCGGGAGGGAGTCAGACCTGCTGCCGGAGGGGTAGTTCTACAGAAGCACAGCGTTGGGTGTTTGTGAGGAGCAAGCAAGTTCCCTGGCAGGAACCGGTTCCCTTTGGGATTTTGGCTGGGGGATGGGCGAGGGAGATGGCGCTGGTGAGCACCTTTGTTCCCTGCCAAACTGAGCTCTGTCGTCCTGGGGCTCAGCAACTCTCCCTCCCTTTGTCCTCCAGCCTTACCGCTTTCTGAGCAGAGCTGTTAACTTATGACCTCCCAGATGCTAAGTCCCACTTGCTGTCAGAACACACACCCGTCTGGCCCCTCCACTTTTCAAGCCAGATTCGGGGGCTCTGCTTGGCGGCGGGCCGCCCCTCCGCCCCGGCTCCCTCCCGCCAGTCCATGTAGTGCACACTGCCTCACTACCCTTCCTACCCTCTTCCGTGGGCCTCTCTTCTGCGCTTGGCTCTGGAGACTCCGGTCTGCTAGTCTTCTGGTGGTTTTCTGGGTTATTTAGGCAGGTGTAGGTGGAATCTAAGTGATCAGCAGGACGCGCGGTGAGCCCAGCGTCCTCCTATGCCGCCATCTTCCCGATTTCCCTCGGATATTAACATTATTATTAACATTAGGCACAGTAGAAGCAATGGTCAGTGAGGCTAAAATCAGTTTGAGGGATACACAGCTAAAAAGATTAGTGAAAATTTAAACTCAGGAAGACTTAGTTTTCATTGGTCCAGTTGAAGTTCTTGAGATCTTCTAAACATGTATCTTTAGCCTAATCTCTGTACAGTCCTGAGTTGTGGTAGAGGACATTTCTTTACATTGTGAACACTCTGAAAACAAAGTAAGGGTATTAACAGTATTACTTTTGCTTGCAATCATCCTTACCTAAATTACTAAGGTTGTACCATTCCCTTTAAACATCCAATTTGAATAACACCTTTAAGAACATTTTGTCTTTTCAGATTATAGTTAATCACTTAGTTCTTTTTGCATCCCACCCTTAATAGTCTTTTGAGTGTCTCAATGACATCTTTCCTACAAGATTACTGTAATTTGCCAGTTGATCTGCCCATAAATTTAGCAGTTTCAAAATAATTTTTCCAAAATAAATTATAATAAATATGGACTTCTCTATTTGATTATGGTCACAGTTTTGCTTGTGTTCATTTATCAAATTACTCTTCTAGAATTTAAATAAAATACCCGTGATTGAAAGACTCATATTTGTTATTCAAAAGAATCTATAGAAACTCCCACACTTTGTCTCAAGAAACGTCTCAATGTTTCTTGGTCAATTAAAAAATAATATAAAATCCTTTCTCTTCTAAAAAGGTTTTGTCATTGCCACTGTATGAATACAATATCCATATTTTGTTAGGTTAAACATTATTTAAGGTTAAGTCAATTTGGCATTAAACTATGACTAGACTCTCTAAAAAGTACAGGTATTTCTCCCATAATAAGTTCTTTGCAGAAATTTGTCCTTGTCTAAATTATCTCCAATGTAATTTCCTAATTGTAGACTCTATTTCTCATTTTTAGTGCTCTTTTATCCAATATGACATAGTAATTTCAGATTGTCTAACAAATCTCTATTTTTAGATAGTCGGTTATACTTTGAAATTTTTGGTAACAAATGCCCTCTTATTTATTAGGATTTAAAATTATTCATGATATTATTTACTAAACGCTGAATTAGTTTTTATATTGTGTTCAAATCCTTTGAAACATTCTATTCCTAGTAAATGTCTCCTTGCTTGTTCTGTAATCTGAATTTTAAAAAGCATCAACTTTAGCCTACATTTGGCTATTATTGTCATCACTATTTTTTTACTTCACATTCTCTCCTCAACCCCCTTTCATTAGTTTAAAGCCTAACAACTCAGTAACCTGTGTCTTTCAAACTCTTAGTTTTCCAAAGATGTGAGTCTTCTTTTTACTGTTATCTTGCTCAATCTCAACAATATTTAGCACAATTGATCACTGTGAGCAATGTGAAACATGTGCTCAGAGTAACCTACTTCAGCAACCGAAGGCTGTCCCTGGGGTGCAGTGTTGGGGGAGCCCCATTTGAAAATATGATGGTGGACTTCATTGAGCTTCGCTGGGTCCAAGGCTATAAATATCTGTTGGTCCTTGTGTGCACTTTCTCAGACTGGGTGCAAGCCTTCCCTGCTCACACAGAAAAGGCACATGAAGTGGCCCAACTTCTTCTAAAAGAAATCATTCCTTGATTTGGGATCCCTATCACTATGGGATCAGATAACAGGCCAGCATTGTGGCTGAGGTGGTGCAGCTGGTGGCAAAGGGTTAAAGATCACCTGGAAGTTACACAGGCATACTGACCCCAGAGCTCCAGGAAGGTGGAACGAATGAACTGAACCCTGAAGCTGCAATTGAGTAAACTTTCAGGAAACCCACCTACACTGGCACCAGGTGTTTCCAATCACTTTGTTGAAATTCAGATGTAGCCCCACAAAGCAGATGGGGTTCTCCCCTTATGAAATCTTTTATGGGAGCCCTCCCACCATTATCAAGGGCATAAATGGAAGGATCTAAATGAGATAGGCAATCTAACGCTAAGGCAACAGATATGGGCCCTTGGCTCTACCCTAACTACCTTACACTGCTGGGTTAGGGAGCAATTACCTGTGAGTCTGAGCACAGATTCTCACCCCTTTATACGAGAAGATGCTGTATGAGTGAAGAAGTGGAATGTCCAACTCCAAAAAACCCCTGTGGAGAAACCCATTCACTGTTATTTAGTCCACCCCTACTCCAGTAAAGATGGTGGGTCCCTGGATTCACCACAGCAGAGTGCAGCCAGCATCTTGAAACTGGTAGAGCATTCCTAATCCACCAACGCCATGCAAGCTGACCATACAAAGGAAGCAATCTGCAACTCCATAGGCTCTGGAAGACTGCAGCCCTGCTTTAGTCACTCCAGAAGCTGACTAATCTATGCAAGGCAGAAGCTTGATGGGCCAGTGGAACAAATGGACTGTCCTTATTTTCTATATGTTTCCTTACTGTGATGCACTGTCACCCCTTGTTTCTCTCTGTTAGTGTGATTCTTGCTCTACTTTTTGCGATAGGATTGGCAGAGGCCGTCTGGCCGGCTAGGAGTGTGGCAAGAGGTTTCTGTTAGCATTCACCTTCCTTTTGTGGATAGGATGCTTTGTAGGTATTGGTTGCTTCTAATCTGGACCCCTTCTGTAGACCTAGATTCCTCATCATGTGACCCATGTATTCACAGAACCAGGTCAGGCCAAGGAGTCTATATTTAAAATATAGTTTTAAAAAACCTACTTTTAACTGTGTCTCCTGTGAATTCAATACAGATTTCCATAATCTGTGTTTGCCCTTCCACAGTCATTTTAATTAATTTATTTCCCATTTTTATTTTATTTTTCCATAGTTAATAATTTACTAAATTAAATTAAATATTAAACATATTTACATATTTACATAAATATTAAATATATTTAATTAAATTTAATAATTTAATTATTTTAATTTCCCATATTTAATTTACTAATTTTTTTGAGTATAGCTGACACTGTCATGTCTCAAATACCAAATATATAGATAAGGACTTAAAGACAGGAAAAAAAAAGATAATTTTAGTTGGTACATATCCTACACATCTTCAGTTTCTTTTCTGATAGCTGTCTTTACCCAAATAGTCTTGTGATATGATCTAGATCTTAAATTCATATTTCATAACACCCAAGAATTCTCCACTTCCTCTAGTATTAATGGAATACTTATCTATGTCTATAGTCAGCCTCCCTTGCAACTTGTTGGGACCATATAACTAAATTTTGAGCAAAAGTTGTAAATGGAGATGTGTGCAATTTCCTTTGATTGTTCTTTGATGGAAGGGGTTTGCCTTCCTCTTCCTCTACTACCTTTTCTGAACAAATCTCTGTATATATCTTAAGAAAGGTGTTTGAGTTTTTAAATGCTTTTGGCAGAATGAATTAGAAATGAAAAAGATGGAAAGAATTAGTATGTCTAAAATTTAAGAGAATATATTTCCTGTTGGTTATGTTTTGACCTCTTTTATTCTATTTTTATCGTTAATGTCTTATTTTTTCTAACCTTTTAATTTTTGGTATAGGGAAAATGGTGAAAGAAGACAAATGGAATATAAAAATGTAGTATTAAAAATCATTTACTTTTGGGGTGCCTGGATGGCTCAGTCGGTTAAGCGGCCGACTTCGGCTCAGGTCATGATCTCGCGGTCCGTGAGTTCGAACCCCGCATCGGGCTCTGTGCTGACAGCTCAGAGCCTGGAGCCTGTTTCAGATTCTGTGTCTCCCTCTCTCTGACCATCCCCCATTCATGCTCTGTCTCTCTCTGTCTCAAAAATAAATAAATGTTGAAAAAAAATCATTTACTTTTAAAGGTTATCTTATATTCACAATATCTAACATGAATAAATAATACATTCATAGGCTTGACTTTTAATCGTTTTGTAATGTAAACTTCTTTAATTTTTATACAATGTGTGTAGGAGATAGTTGGTGTCTGTAACACTGAAGTTGGATGAACCATGAGATCATGACCTGAGCCGAAGTTGGCCGCTTAACGGATTGACCATCCAGGTGCCCCTAAAACATGTTATTATTAAAAAGGCATATGCATAAATAAAAACATATAAGGACAAATAAAAGTTGCTCCCAGTTATATGTAGAAATATTTATAGGAAAATTCTAAGAAAAAATGAGATTTATTGTCAAAATCATGTTAATAAGATAGACATATATAAATGAAAAGATTGTTTTTCCTGGACATTTCTTTTACATTCACATAATTGTGAAGCAGTCTATTATATATTATTCTTCATTTACACAAATTATTCCAATGGCAACAACTGTAGGAATGTATCCAAATCCCCTATATCAGAATGTTATCTCATCAAACCATTCCTCATCCAAATTCAGAGTTATACACACCAACTACAAACTTTGAAAATAATCAGATAAATTTCATTTTGGCAAACAGGAAGTATACAAGTTCATAAAGAGAGAATATCTCTCAGGTATGGTCATCTCTAAGCTGATCTGTCATATAACTTTATCGTTTCATGCAGAAAAAAAAATACCTGCTCGTAGATCAGATTCTGAAAAAACTGTCTTTCTTTGTTGTCAGCATTTTTAAAAACTCACCTTGTAATAACGTTACAGTTTAGTAAGCTTAGTTTAACCATTTTTATTTGTGTAGTTTTGATAAGACACATAAAATTAGGGAAATAGCAATCAATAATGGAGACAGAGTTCATTTGGAATGGATTGACAGATGAAACTTCACTGCAAATTGTTATTTTTCCCTTTTGATTTCTAAGGTACAATGTTGAACATGATGTATAATGTATAATCCCTACTTAAATATTTTAATGTATTTCTTCAGCCAAAATTTCTCCCTTTTTGGAAATCTCATTCACACTGATTTATATTTCTAAATTCCTGATAATTCCCATGATTGAAGACTAAACATTTTCCTAGAGTGTTGGTGCAACTTGATTATTTTTTTCTTCATCTTTTTGGAAGCCTCAGAATCGTATGTTCATATGTCCTATCACTAATTTGCTGTAGTCTGCAGCCCACTGCATCACCTGGTGATTATGCCCAGCAAAATGTGCTACCAACTTATATCAACTTGTACTTAGTTCATGGGACCTGGATTAATCTCTTAGTATACTTGAGACACAGATTGAAGTTCATTTGATAGTATTTGGATATCCAATTGTTTCAGCAGTAATTGCTGAATACTATCCTGTATCCACTGAATTACTAAAGAAGAATTATCTGAGAGAGAAAACAGAAAGCAATAGCAAAAACCAATGAAGACAAAAGTCAAATCTTTAGAAGATAAATATAATTGATATATCTCTAGTTAGATTCATCAGGGAAAAATAGAAGGTACAAATTACTGATTTTAACATAAGATGACTTCAGTACTGATCCTATGGACTTTGAAAGAATAATGAACAAGTTTATGGCAAAAGTAGATCATTTATATGAAATGGATAAAATCCTTGAAAAACATAAACTTCCAAAGCACCCAGAAGAAATTTATAAATGGAGTACTATGTAACTATTAAAGTAAATGATTTGTAGTTAGAAATGTTCCCAAATGCAAAAACAGCCTAGGTTTAGATGGCTTCACTTTTGAATTGTACCAAAAATTTATAAAAGTATCGACTATACACACAGTCTTCAAAAAATTGAAGAGGAGGGAATACTCAATTCATTCTTAAGCCATCATTACCATGACACAAAAACAAAGGCAAGGAATTAAAAGAAAAATAAATTCAAAAAATATTGCTTATGATTAGAGATACAGAAATTTGAAAATAACATATAAATATTCAATCCAATAACATACAAAAAATGATAGTATAACATGACCAAGTAGGGTTATTTTTTAAATGCATTGTTCATTTAACATTAAAAAACATACCAATATAATCTTTAACATATATATACCTAACAATAAAGCACCAAACAGTGCAAAGAAAAAATAATAGAATTGTGAAGAGAAATAGATGAACCCACTATCATAGTTAGAAACTTCAGCAACTCTATCCAAAATGGACAGATCCACCAAGCATAAAATCAGTAAGGACATAGTTAAACTCAACAACACCATCAATGAGCTGTATATAATTGACATCCATAGACTATTTTAACCAACAACAGCTAAATACCTTTTCTTCTCAAATTCACCAAGACAGATCACATTCTGGTCCATAAACTACACTTTAAAAATTTTGAAGGCAATAAATGATACAATAACTGCTCTCAAACCACAATGGCATTAAATTAGAAATCTATAAAAAG